>NC_053023.1:116598121-116898455 GCF_003073215.2 Triticum urartu
TATGCACTTATGATTGGAACTATTAGCAAGCGTCCGCAACTACTAACGTTCATTAAGGTAAAACCCAACCATAACATTAAGATATATTGGTCCCCCTTCAATCCCGTATGCATCAATTTCTATGCTAGGTTGAAGGTTCTGTCACTCTTGCCCTCCAATACATAGTCTTATCAACATACAACTAACCCTAAGGTGTGATCCACGCGCGCGCTCATATGATGGGCACCAAAGGACAGCAACATAACTACAAGCAAATTAAATCAATCATAGTAATTCACCAATCACCGATAGGACAACGAAAATCTACTCAGACATCATCGGATGGCAACACATCATTGGATAATAATTTGAAGCATAACGCACCATGTTCAAGTAGAGGGTATAGCGGTTGCGGGAGAGTGGACCGCTGTAGATAGATGGGGGAAGGTGATGGAGATGTTGGTGAAGATGGCGGATGCGTTGGTGTAGATCGCGGTGATGATGATGGCCCCGGTGGTGTTCCGGCGCCACCGGAAGAGAGGGGGAGAGGGCCCCCCTTCTTCTTCCTTGACCTTCTCCCAAGATGGGAGAAGGGTTTCCCCTCTGGTCCTTGGCCTCCCGAGATTGGATCTGTCTCTCTGTCTCTCTCTGTTTCTGCGTTTCTGATTCTGCCCTTTCATCGTTTCTTAAATTCCCGGAGATCCGTAACTCCGATTGGGCTGAAATTTGGACATGATTTTTATCCGGATATTAGCTTTCTTGCGGCGAAAGAAGGGCACCAACCGCCTTACGGGGTGGCCATGAGGGCCCAGGGCGCGCCCCCTGCCTCATGGCCCCCTCGGGCATTGTCTCACGTTGATTCTTCTTCCCAAAAATCACATATATTCCAAAAAAATCTCCATCAATTTTTATCCCGTTTGGACTCCGTTTAATATGGATTTTCTGCAAAAAAAAACATGCAACAAACAGGAACTGACACTGGGCACTTGATCAATATGTTAGTCCCAAAAATAGTATAAAAAGTTGCCAAAAGTATATGAAAGTTGTAGAATATTGCCATGGAACAATCAAAATTTATAGATACGATGGGGACGTATCAGCATCCCCAAGCTTAATTCCTGCTCGTCCTCGAGTAGGTAAATGATAAAAAAGATAATTTTTGATGTGGAATGCTACCTAGCATAATCTTGGTCATGTAATCTAATCTAATCATGGCATGAATATTAAGACACGAGTGATTCAAAGCAATAGTCTATCATTTGACATTAAGACAATAATACTTCAAGCATACTAATAAAGCAATCATGTATTTTCAAAATAACATGGCCAAAGAAAGTTATCCCTACAAAATCATATGGTCTGGCTATGCTCCATCTTCACCACACAAAATATTCAAATCATGCACAACCCCGATGACAAGCCAAGCAATTGTTTCATACTTTTGATGTTCTCAAACCTTTTCAACTTTCACGCAATACATGAGCGTGATCCATGTTCATAGCACTATAGGTGGAACAGAATATGATGGTGGAGGTTGTGTGGAGAAGACAAAAAGGGAGAAAGTCTCACATCGACGCGGCTAATCAATGGGCTATGGAGATGTCCATCAATTGATGTCAATGCGAGGAGTAGGGATTGCCATGCAACGGATGCACTAAGAGTTATAAGTGTATGAAAGCTCAAACTGAAACTAAGTGGGTGTGCATCCAACTTGCTTGATCATGAAGACCTAGGGCATTTGAGGAAGTCCATCATTGGAATATACAAGCCAAGTTCTATAATGAAAATTCCCACTAGTATATGAAAGTGATAACTCAAGAGACTCTCTATATGAAGAACATGGTGCTACTCTGAAGCACAAGTGTGGTAAAAGGATAGTAGCATTGTCCCTTCTCTCTTTTCTCTCATTTTTTTATTTTTTATCTCTTTTTATCTTATTTTTAATTCTTTTGTAGGCTTCTTTCGCCTCTCTTTTTTTGGGGCTTCTTTGGCCACTTTTATTTTGATAACCTCACATGGGAAAATGTTCTAAAAATGATGATCATCACACTTTTATTTACTTACAACTCAATATTACAACTCGATACTAGAACAAAATATGACTCTATATGAATGCCTCTGGCGGTGTACCGGGATGTGCAATGATCTAGCGTAGCAATGACTGTTGGGGAACGTAGTAAATTCAAAAAATTTCCTACGCACACGCAAGATCATGGTGATGCATAGCAACGAGAGGGGAGAGTGTGATCTACGTACCCTTGTAGACCGACAGCGGAAGCGTTAGCACAACGCGGTTGATGTAGTCGTACGTCTTCACGGCCTGACTGATCAAGCACCGAAACTACGACACCTCCGAGTTTTAGCACACGTTCAGCTCGATGATGATCCCCGGACTCCGATCCAGCAAAGTGTCGGGGAAGAGTTCCGTCAGCATGACGGCGTGGTGACGATCTTGATGTTCTACCGTCGCAGGGCTTCGCCTAAGCACTGCTATAATATTATCGAGGATTATGGTGGAAGGGGGCACCGCACACGGCTAAGAAAACAATCACGTTGATCAACTTGTGTGTCTAGGGGTGCCCCCTGCCTCCGTATATAAAGGAGCCAAGGAGGGGTGCGGCCGGCCCTAGTAGGAGGCGCGCAGGAGGAGTCCTACTCCTACCGGGAGTAGGACTCCCCTCCCTTTCCTTGTCCAAGTAGGAGAGGGGAAGGAAGGGAGAGAAGAGAGGAAGGAAAGGGGGGGCGCCGCCCCTCCCTCCTTGTCCAATTCGGACTAGGGGGAGAGGGGGCGCGCGGCCTGCCCTGGCTGCCTCTCCTCTTCTCCACTTTAGGCCCATGAGGCACATTAACCCCCCGGGGGGTTCCGGTAACCCCCCGGTACTCCGGTTTTATCCGAAACTTCCCCGGAACACTTCCGGATTCCGAATATAGCCATCCAATATATCAATATTTATGTCTTGACTATTTCGAGACTCCTCGTTATGTCCGTGATCATATCCGGGACTCCAAACTAACTTCGGTACATCAAAGCTCATAAACTCATAATATAACTGTTATCGAAACCTTAAGCGTGCGGACCCTACGGGTTCGAGAACAATGTAGACATGACCGAGACATGTCTCCGGTCAATAACCAATAGCGGAACCTGGATGCTCATATTGGCTCCCACATATTCTACGAAGATCTTTTATCGGTCAGACCGCATAACAACATATGTTGTTCCCTTTGTCATCGGTATGTTACTTGCCCAAGATTCGATCGTAGGTATCTCAATACCCAGTTCAATCTCGTTACCAGCAAGTCTCTTTACTCGTTCCGTAATACATCATCTCGCAACTAACTCATTAGTTGCAATGCTTGCAAGGCTTAAGTGATGTGCATTACCGAGAGGGCCCAGAGATACCTCTCCGACAATCGGAGTGACAAATCCTAATCTCAAAATACGCCAACCCAACATGTACCTTTGGAGACACCTGTAGAGCTCCTTTATAATCACCCAGTTACGTTGTGATGTTTGGTAGCACACAAAGTGTTCCTCCGACAAACGGGAGTTGCATAATCTCATAGTCATAGGAACATGTATAAGTCATGAAGAAAGCAATAGCAACATACTAAACGATCGGGTGCTAAGCTAATGGAATGGGTCATGTCAATCACATCATTCTCCAGATGATGTGATCCCGTTAATCAAATGACAACACATGTCTATGGTTAGGAAACATAACCATCTTCGATCAACGAGCTAGTCAAGTAGAGGCATACTAGTGACGTTTAGTTTGTCTATGTATTCACACAAGTATTATGTTTCCGGTTAATACAATTCTAGCATGAATAATAAACATTTATCATGAAATAAGGAAATAAATAATAACTTTATTATTGCCTCTAGGGCATATTTCCTTCAATGACGTAAAAAAATGGACAAGCCATGAAAACATCATGCTAGCTATCTTACGATCATGCAAAGCAATATGATAATGATGCTCAAGTCATGTATATGAAGATGATGGAAGTTGCATGGCAATATATCTTGGAATGTCTATGGAAATGCCATGATAGGTAGGTATGGTGGCTGTTTTGAGGAAGATATAAGGAGGCTTATGTGTGATAGAGCGTATCATATCACGGGGTTTGGATGCACCGACGAGGTTTGCACCGACTCTCAAGGTGAGAAAGGGCAATGCACGGTACCGAAGAGGCTAGCAGTGATGGAAGGTGAGAGTGCGTATAATCCATGGACTCAACATTAGTCATTAAGAACTCACATACTTATTGCAAAAATCTATTATTCATCAAAACAAAGTACTACGTGCATGCTCCTAGGGGTATAGATTGGTAGGAAAAGACCATCGCTCGTCCCCGACCGCCTCTCATAAGGAAGACAATCAATAAATACCTCATGCTCCAACTTCGTTACATAATGGTTCACCATACGTGCATGCTATGAGAATGACAAAATTCAACACAAGTATTTCTACAATCCACAACTACCCACTAGCATGACTCTAATATCACCATATTTATATCGCAAAACTATTGCAAGGAATCAAACATATCATATCAGTGATCTACAAGTTTTATGTAGGAATTTATGACTAACCATGTGAATGACCAATTCCTGTCAACTCTCTAAATGGATATAAGTGAAGCAAGAGAGTTTAATTCTTTCTACAAAAGATATGCCCACGTTCTAACAAATATAAGTGAATAAAAAGAGCATTCTACAAATGTCGGTTTTCTATGTGAAGAGAAATAGGCAATCCAAACTTCAAATGATATAAGCGAAGCACATGAAGCATTCTATAAAGCCATACTCAAAAGATTTAAGTGAAGTGCAAAGAGAATTCTATAAATCAACCAAGGACTATCTCATACCAGCATGGTGCATAAAAGAAAATTGGAAACTACATGCAAAAGATGCTCCAAGATTTATGCATATCATGTGACGAATAAAAATATAGCTCCAAGTGAAATTACCGATGATCGTTAGAAGAAAGAGGGGATGCCTTCCGGGGCATCCCCAAGCTTGGTTGCTTGGGAGTCCTTTAATATTTCCTTGGGGTACCTAGGGCATCCCCAAGCTTAGGCTCTTGCCACTCCTTATTCCTTCATCCATCGTGATCTCTCCCAAAACTTGAAAACTTCAATCACACAAAACTCAACAGAAAGCTCGGTAAGACCCGTTAGTATAATAAAGCAAATCACTGCTCTAATATTGTTGTAAACCAATTCATATTTTGTTTTTTCATTGTAGCTACCGTAATATAACTTTTTCATGGCTTAATCCATTGATAGAAATTGATAGTTTCACCAAAACAAGCAAACTATGCATCAAAAATAGAATCTGTCTTAAACAGGAAAGTCTGTAGTAATCTGAACATTCACCATACCTCTGGTACTCCAAAAATTCTACCACAATTAGGAAAATAGACAATTTGTACAGAAAGACAGTGAAAAAAGTTTCAGAACCGTTTGACGTTCCAGTAAAAAATGTAAAATCACGCACTACAGCCAAAGTTTCTGTCCTGCACCGTACAAACCAACAAGTAATCTAAAACATCCTAAAGGCAAACCTTGGCACATTTTTTTATAATACAATGGAATTGTACAAGGGGATAATTATTTTTTTTTGAAAAGTTTCTGTAATCAAGATTCACAAAGTTTTCGTGAGCATGAACAAAGTTCAAGGAGCTCCCCCACTTCAACGATGCTTGTCTCTCTCACTTTCACTTTCCTTTTTGAAAAAGTTTTGGGTTCCCCTCTTTTTTTGGTTTTAAACTTTATAAAAGCAGACAACAGAAATAAATGACTCTCTAAAACTTCCGGGTTGTCTCCCTGGCAGCGCTTTCTTTAAAGCCATTAAGCTAGGCATATAGTGCTCAAGTAATGGATCCACCCGGATCCCAAGGTATATCAAAGCCAATTTTAATTAACAATTATTTATAATTTAGTAGTGATCACAAAGTAACATATATAAAGCATTGATGAAGTCTAACTCTCTTCCTATGCATCGGCATGTCATAAAAGAACAAATCATGCACACAAAGTAAAGGCCAATACATAGCATAAGCAATTTCTTGCAATTTTATCGTGTGGGAAAAATAGAGAGGTGGAGATGTAGTTCCTCTCTCATAATAATTGCAAGTAGGAGCAGCAAGCACATGCATATTATATCTATCAAAATCATCATGTGTAGTAGTAAAACGCAAGCCATCAATATAATCCTTAATAAGGGCAACCTTCTCCAATATAGTGTAGTCAGGAGAATTCAAAAAGATAATAGGGCTATCATGCGTGGGTGTAATAGAAACAATTTCATGTTTAACATGAGGAACTATAGCAAGTTCATCTCCATAAGCATAATTCATATTGGCATCTTGGCCACAAGTATAGAAAGCATCATCAAAAAGGGATATTTCAAAAGAATCGACAGGATCATCATAGCATTCATCCTTCCGTAAATTTGAACGGAAATTAAACAATGTATGGGATAAAGAGTTAAGCTCATTAGATGGTGGGAAAAGGTGATCAATCCGCTCTTCCTCCTTTTGTTCTTCGCTCTCCTCCTCATCTTTTTTATCCAATGAGCTCACAATGTCATTAATTTCTTCTTCCATAGACCCTTGCAAAATATTAGTCTCTTCTTGGACATCAAAGACTCTCTCAATAAATTCATCCATATCGGAATTGAATTCATAATTCTCATAGCAATATTTAAGTATAGCAAAATTTCCAGGTCTGTAAACATCATCATCAAGATTTTCACTCTTTAAACAAAGATTCAATTTCATAATCACCCATAAAAGCAACGAATTCTTCTATTTGTTCCACATCATAGTAATCATATATACCATTAGCATAAGAAGCCAAGGTTTTATCATCATTAAATTTGCATGAAAAGGGAAGGTGTGGAGCCTTCATCCTAGAGCAACAAGTATAATCATATCTCAAGCATAGTTCCCGAGCATACCAATGCAACATATAAATTTGATCACATAATAGTTTCCCTTTCTGAGTCAAGCGATAATCCCTAAAGTATTCACGTTGATCCAACATGTCTCCCATTATATAATTGAATGGGGTTTTCTCAGGATTATTAAAGTAGTGCATAATATCTTTCACATAATGAGCATCGATGGTTTTAGGAGGTTCCCCATCTCCATGAGTAGCAAGTAAACCTAATTTTTTGGTATTTCGTGTTCCATATCCATAACTAAAGATAGAGAACAACTTAGAACAGCAAATAAAAATTACTTAGTGATAAAGCAAACAAACACACATGAGAATATTCACCCCACGCTATAACTCCCCGGCAACGGCGCCAGAAAAAGGTCTTGATAACCCACAAGTATAGGGGATCAATTGTAGCCTCTTTCGATAAGTAAGAGTGTCGAACCCAACGAGGAGATAAAGGTAGAACAAATATTCCCTCAAGTTCTATCGACCACTGATACAACTCTACGCACGCTTGACGTTCGCTTTACCTAGAACAAGTATAAAACTAGAAGTACTTTGTAGGTGTTGTTGGATAGGTTTACAAGAATTTAAAGAGTACGTAAATAAAAACTAGGGGATGTTTAGATAAAGACACAATAAAGTTAGTATAGCGAGTGTGGAAAAGTGGCGGTAGGAGTTGCGAAATTGTCCCTAAGCAATTGACTACTTTACTAGACCAATAGAAAGTTTTATGTGGGAGAGGCCACTGCTAGCATGTCATCCCTGACTTGGAATTCCATGCACTTATGATTGAAACTATTAGAAAGCGTCCGCAACTACTAACGTTCATTAGGGTAAAACCCAACCATAGCATTAAGATATATTGGTCCCCCTTCAATCCCGTACGCATCAATTTATATGCTAGGTTGAAGCTTCTGTCACTCTTGCCATCCAGTACATAGTCTTATCAACATACAACTAACCCTAAGGTGTGATCCACGTGCGCACTCATATGATGGGAACAAAAGGATAGCAACATAACCACAAGCAAATTAAATCAATCATAGTAATTCACCAATCACTGACTGGACAACGAAAATCTACTCAGACATCATAGGATGGCAACACATCATTGGATAATAATATGAAGCATAAAGAACCATGTTCAAGTAGAGGGTACAGCGGGTTGTGGGAGAGTGGACTGCTTTAGATAGATGGGGGAAGGTGATGGAGATGTTGGTGAAGATGGCGGAGGTGTTGGTGTAGATCGCGGTGATGATGATGGCCCCGGCGGTGTTCCGGTGCCACCGGAAGAGAGGGGGAGAGGGCCCCCTTCTTCTTATTCTTCTTCCTTGACCTTCTCCCTAGATGGGAGAAGGGTTTCCCCTCTGGTCCTTGGCCTCCATGGCATGGGAGGGGCGAGAGCCCCTCCGAGATTGGATCTGTCTCTCTGTCTCTCTCTGTTTCTGCGTTTCTGATTCCGCCCTTTCACCATTTCTTAAATTCCTAGAGATCCGTAACTCCGATTGGGCTGAAATTTGGACACGATTTTTATCCGGATATTAGCTTTCTTTTGGCGAAAGAAGGGCACCAACCACCTTACGGGGTGGCCACGAGGGCCCAGGGAACGCCTGACCCCTTGGGGCATGCCCCCTGCCTTGTGGCCCCCTCGGGCATCATATCACGTTGATTCTTCTTCCAAAAAATCACATATATTCCAAAAAAATCTCCATCAGTTTTTATCTCGTTTGGACTCTGTTTGATATGGATTTTCTGTTAAACAAAAAACATGCAACAAACAGGAACTGGCACTGGGCACTGGATCAATATGTTAGTCCCAAAAATAGTATAAAAAGTTGCCAAAAGTATATGAAAGTTGTAGAATATTGGCACGGAACAATAAAAAATTATAGATACGACGAAGACGTATCAGACCCCGCTGGCCCTATTTTCCCGGCAAGGGAGGCTTTTCTGGAAACCTTCTGGTTGGTTTGGTCTCCTTAATGTGCTCCTTTATCTCACGAAGAGCGGCTTCTCTAGCTTATTTTGTGTTAAGCATTGATACTTGATTTATGATCTGCCGCATGGCTATGCATAAGTCAGGGTGGCAAACCCACATGTTTGTTGCACCGATAGGATCCCCCGGGTCTTGTCCATACATGCCGCCGGCTTCGTTGGGGTAGGCCCAACAAATGCACAGGCACTCGTGTTGAACTCGCCGAGAGCGATGATGTGTCCTTGAGATCTTCTTTGCTTCTTCATTAATATGGACATGGGCTAGCCCCCAGGCCTCCCATGATATCTTCAACACTCGGACAGCGTGTGTCGTTCATGTCATAAACCAAGGGCACCCACGTCCAAGGGAAACCATTAGGGCGCCCGCACGTGAGTCGGGGTAACTGCCATTTTACCTTTAGCTCACCCACTACGTCTACTGTTTCTGCCACGCGCGCCGCATGCATTGCGTGGGGTTGGTGATGGACACAAAGGGCGCGTGAACATGCGTGTTGGCAGAATACGTAGCACCTCAGATTTGTGTAGTGGGCAGCCAATGAATCAGGACGCCATCCAGGGACGTAGAGGGCTGGATTGGGGGAGCGGGGCGGTTGCCCCAGAGTAGTGGAGAGCCATTCCCCCCTTGCTCCCACTAAAAAAGGAGGCGTGAGAGGCTGGCAATGCTCATCTACCATCTCTTCCTTCTCCTACCTTACTTCTGCTCCCACGATGGCGGGAGGAGGAGGCCGCACCCGTGCTTCGACTATAGCGATGAGAGCTTCTCCTCGACACCCTATTCCCGCCTCCAGTGCAGTTGAAGAGGCTGGATACAGCGCACAAGGTGGAGCTGCAGGGCACAGTCGGGGTCGACCCAGTGCCTGCGGTCGAGGTGGACGGAGCGGTGCACTCGCCATTTCTCCTCCAACTGCTCCAACACCGACAGAAGGCCACGCGGGGGACACGACGCTGGAGTTCATGGTCAAGCTGCGTGATCCTCCTCGCAGCTGCTTGCGGCTCCCTCGCCCCTTTGCCGGGGTGTTGGAGGTCGCCCAGCCGCTTGGGCTGCGGCTACGCATGAGTGGTTGTTGTAATGGCGCTGTGTGGGTGAACGCTGAGTTCGCCGCGCCTGGCGTCATGCTCCTTAGTCATGGTTGGAAGACTTTCGGTCGCGCCCACTACCTTGCAGAAGGGCACAATCCTCCTCTTCAAGTTGGTGGAGTTTGATATGCTCTCCATCAAGGTCTTTGGGCGCTTAGGTGCTCGCCTCCGGTGCTGCGTGGAAATCTCGAGCGACGACGAAAGCTCCTCATCAAGCGATAACGACGAGGAGGACACCAACGGTGAAGATGGCGACGACGAGCCCCCAATTGTCAAGCGCGAAGATGACAATGCAGACTATGGCTGAACGCCGGCCGCACCATCACCGTTAGCCAGGCGCCGACAGCACCATCATCTGAAGCTGTACCCCGTGGTAGAGCAATTTGCCGGGGGTGCTTGGCCTGGACGTCACCGCCACCTCTAGCTGGACTCCGGCAGGCTCGTGGACTCTGGCTTCATCTTCCCTGCCAGTGTCCCTATTGAGCCGCATCCCTCTGGTCCTGGCGAGGGTGACCAGGGGATCGCCTAGCCGCTCTCTCTTTCTCCGGCCTATTCTTCCTTGCCAGGGAGCACTCTCCCGATCTTGTTAGGCTGTGTCCCACTGGTCCTAACGGGGTCAAGCTGGGCTTCTTCCCAGGTGCTCCTTTTGCCGTCCTTTCTTCCCAAAGTAATCCCTAGGGCGAGAGGGACAAGAAAGGAATTACGGAGCACTTACCATTTTAAATCAAAAAATGTAGGCACTCGCTAAGTTTGAATCAAATTTATGTAATCCTTCATCCATGTTGATACTTGTATGATATGTACTTGTTTGTCTCACGCAATTTTGAAAGAGAACTTGCCAGATACTTATACATGTTTTTAGATGGTTTGAAGGACTAGCCCTCAGCACTCTTTTGCATGTAGAGTTCCCAGCAAATTTTCTCACTGACCTTTAATGCGGCTACTACAAAACCTCGTCAAGTGAGCTCAAGACGGGTTGGGAGCGCGAACAGAGGCCAGTCCCCTACAGGTCTTTTCAAATGCAGCTCCAACTAATCCTGTCGAGTAGGGTCGAGTCAAGAATAGGAGTGCGAACGATAGACATGGCAAGGTTTCCTCAAGGGCAAGTACTTCATACGTGGGCACAACATGGGATGACGGGAAGTTACAGATGAAACAAACTTATCTTTCTTTGTTGTACTCCTTATCATTTTAGATAAGGGGGGTTACCGGGGATCAAAACGTACGGGCCTGCTTCCACCCACCCAGAGAAGTTGCTCGCGAGGAATCCTTCTATCGTTGTCAGAAAAAAGGAATGATGTAACATGAAGCCCTTTACGGCAAATTAGTCATTTTATCCAAAACTAGGGTAAAAACATTAAGATCATACTTAAGAAAACAAGAAATCATGCATGCAAGTTTTGTGAAAACACTTGATTTTATTCTGCTACGCACCTGGCTTTGTACGAAGGGTTACAAGCCTTGGAGACTATGCTTGTACAAAACAGGTCACCGGGGCAGGGCTCGGCAACCGCACCTCATCGGTAGAACTTGCGAAGATGCTCAATATTCCATGAGTTTTGCATTGGGATGCCATCCTCAGTCTCCAGATGGACTGCGCAAGGTCTGGAGACTCGCACTACTCGGTAAGGGCCTTTCCGCTTCAGTGCCAACTTGTTTGCACCCTTGGCAGACTGAACACGCCTAAGGACAAGGTCGCCTTCCTCAAGGCTACGGGCGTGAACCCTGCGGCTGTGATAGCAGCGTAGGGCTTGCAGGTAGCGTGCAACACACATAGCTGCCCAGAGATGATCCTCCTCGAGGAGCACAACATCGTCATGTCGTAGTTGTTCTTTCTCTACTTCATCGTAGGCAAGTACTTGAGGTGACCTGTATATGAGTTCCGTGTGGAGTACTGCTTCTGTACCATAAATTAGGGAGAAGGGAGTCTAGCCACTAGCTCGATTTGGGGTCATTCTGATTGACCAAAGAACCACTGACAGCTCATCAAGCCAGTGCCTGCCACATTTTTGCAACATGTCAAAGGTTCTTGTCTTGAGCTCATGCAGCACAATGTGTTCATCCTTTCATCTTGTCAGTTGCTCCTTGGGTGGGTGACGGAGGTGAAATAGACCTTGCTTCAAGGCTTTGGATGTACTGCATGAAGGCGCGACTCATGAATTGGGTGCCGTTGTCGGTGATCACCCCGTTGGGCACTTCAAAATGACACACCAATCCTTTAAAGAACTTGACAGCTGATTGCGCAGTGACCTTCCTCATCGGCTCTACCTCGGGCCACTTTGTAAACTTGTCGATTACAATGTACAAGAATTCAAAGCCCCCGGCAACACGGGGAGAGAGGCCCGAGATGTCGAGCCCCTAGCCACAAAAGGCCAGGATAAAGAGATTGTTTGAAGGGCCTGAGAAGGTTGATGAATGTTCTTGGAATGGAACTAGCATGCTTCAGACTTAGTGATGAGCTCAGTAGTATCCCGTAGGGTGGTTGGCCAATAGAATCCTTGCTGGGAAGCTTTCCCGACAAGTGCTCTTGATCCTAGGTGCGAGCCACACACACCTCCGTGTATCTCTGGCGACAGCGCTAGTCCATCTTCCTGGCTAATACATTTTAACTTCACTCCATTCGCCCTCTTTCTGTATAGAGTGTTGTCCACAAATCGATACACGACAGGTACAACGAGGTGCTATACAAACGGTTTTTAACCCCTTTCCGTGACGGTGTTCGGAACCGTCGCCAAGTGAGTGACTACGATAGGGGGGTCCTTCCCACACGACCCCGAAACCGTCGGGGATATGCCCTCCTGGCACACACGCTCGGCAAGATGAGGCCGTGTGCGACCAGCGAGCGCTCAAATACAATTATACGTACAGTAGTGCTAAAAATACAATTATACAGGCGAAATCGTTTCCGGTCGTAAGTACATCCCACACAGTCAGTCCCCGCTAAATGTTTCCATTCGTATGTACATTCCACATAGTCAATCGAAGGAATACCGTTAGTATGTACAACCCACACAGTTAATCCAATAAGTACCTATCGCACGCGTTCTTCTATGACTGAACGTTTGTGATGTGCACAACATCACAAACAATCCATAATTTCAAAGCATGTTTGATAAGGTGACTATCACAAACATGTAATAAGAAAGAACTGTGTGCGATGCTGTTGTTAATCGCACACTTTTTTCTTGGCTGATCGTGTGTGCAGTGGAGATTGATCGTACACGTAGTGGATCCTAAAAATGCGTCTGCTCTCCACGTCTATCGCAGACGTTTTGCTTTTGCAAACCGTGTGCAGTGTAATCCCTAATTTAAAAATCACATGTTTTGAATTTGAAAGTAGGCAATCACTTATTACATGTCCAACCATGTTTATTACAAATATAGGTTCAACCATGAGTGCATAATTCGATGCACAGGTACATATACTGAAGAACTACAGAAGCACCAAGTAAACAATGATGAACCAAAGTTGTACTAAAGACTGTAAAGAGAGAGGCGAAAGACATTCTGGTTGCTGGAGAAGGTGAAGCAGAATGCCCATATTGTGCCCTCCTCCATGCGTAATGCGCACACGACTCTAGGCCAACCCCTTGTGATGGCTGCCCATCCATCATTCACTGTCTTCATTACGACTTCTCAATGCTCATTGTAGTCTGGATGAAATACTTTAGCCTTCATTGCGTGTCCACCAATTATGTACTTTGCGAGGTAATCTTGACTAAACTGCTTCGGGAACCACTGCGAACGAAAAACATTCAGACATTGTTGTCTAACAACTCATTATATGCAGTAAAAAGAGAAGGTTGCAGAGTTTGTAGTTACCATCCTACAACTCACTGTTGTGTTGGATAGAGCATAAAAAAATAATTTGCTTGCCACCATTCGTATCTTTTTGCTAATAATCCTTACCAGTTTCCTCAGTTGATGCTTGTTCATGAATATCTCATTGCCCCATACACAAAAAGGGTCGATGCGTGGATCCTTGCCAAGGGCATATGTACCTACAAGCAACAAGTCAATATTATAAGCTAACAAGTGTCCAGGCCTGGATCTATATGCACTACATTATGGAACGACGGGGGGAGTGTCGGTTCTATATCTGGCATATCTCGTAGTAGGGGCCCTAAGCTAGGCGTCTTGGAGCGATGGTAACACGGACACAAGATTTTACCCAGGTTCGAGCTCTCTCGAAGATATAATACCCTACGTCCTTCTTTTGATGATTGTATTCATATGGGGTGTAGTACAGAGTACATGTATCTACCACGAGATTGTTCTAATGATATGATATCATCTATTGACTAGCCTGGCCTCGGTTTATATAATACACCGGAGGCCTAGGGTTTTAGGAGAGTCCTCGTCTTGTGCACCAAGTCTTGTGGGATCTCCCTTGTATGCGGCATCGGCTGCCCAAAGTGGCCCATGAGTGAACCGCCATGGGGGTCCTTGGCCCGATCCAGCTGGTCGGGAGATGACGTGGTGAGTACCCCCTAGTCCAGGACACCGTTAGTAGCCCTTGATCCGGTCTTCAAGTTGGGGACGCTCCTTGATTCTTCCGAACTGCTCTTCATCTTTGGTCGTCGGTCTTGAAAATTGGTTCAACAAATCTTCTCATCTTTGATCTTGAGGATCACCGAAGTGAATCAGAAGATTTTACATGTCGGGTATCCAAGGGGCCCCTTTAAGTTATCGGCCTTTATCAATGCCTTGTTATTTTTTATGGCACACCTCGGGTTTGAAGTTGTTCCCGTGCGGCGGTCTCCTCTTTCATCCGAGCTTCAATGCTGGACTGCATCCGAGCTCCAACATCAGACTATACCCAAAGTCCAATGCCAGACTGTATCCGAGGTGTCATAGATCACCTTGGCTCGAAAAAGTCAAAGGAGTTTAGCCGAGCTTTAATGCCAGCAACGCCCTCTATAGAGCCAGCCACTTGCATCCGAGCATTATGCCGGACTACTTCTGAGGTGATGCACCACCTCGGGCTTGGGCTGCTTGTTTGCGGATTTTATTTCCGATTGATGCAATTTATTTACTGACGAGATATATAGCCAGTAGCCCTCAAGGTGTGTGTGTCGGCCTAAAATCAGAGATGCACATTAGAGGAGATAGTGATTGGTGGACGGGCCCTTGAGAGAGGGTCTCAAGAAGTGGCAGTAATATATTAGCTTGACGCCAGGTAGGACCTAGATAGTTCCTATTGTTTTCCGAAGATGTCTTTTCCCATAGTTCGGTCAAGCCTAACACTGGGCGCTTTGAATTTTCTGTATTGAATAGGCCATGCAGTAGCCCTCGAGACACTGGTCGGGTGGCAACACCAGATCAGGGGATCGATGTGCCCCTTTAATATTAGTAAATGATAAGCCCGAAGCCCCGTAGCCCCCGGGCCTTAATGTGGGCACGAGTGGCCGAATTAAGGATCAATATCTGGAGTAAAATCACAAATTATGTGTAATGATTCTATGTATCCAAGTACCCTTCATCATTAATGCTCAGATCCGCACTGCACAAAACTTTGTTGACCGACCATCGGCTTCAACCTCCTTGGCCAGTAGCTGGGGAGTGTTTGTCCCACTTTATAAAGCCTTTATGAGGGCAAAGATTTACAACAAACAAGGCAATCCGGCCATATGATTTTATAAACAAAGGTATGCAGAGAGAATGTTATATTACTGTTTAATGTAAGAAACATCTTCCAAAGAAAATAGTCTACAAGAAACATCTTCCAGAGTTAAGGTAAAAGTTAGCCCCGAGTTAAGGTAAAAGTTAGCCCCGAGATTTGTAGGACCATACCGAGTTTTGGAGCGTATGAGAGAAGTGGCCTACAAGTTTGAGTTACCCGAAGGACTATCAGGAGTTCAAGATGTGTTTCACGTTTCCCAGTTGAAGAAGTGCCATGCAGAGATGGCCAATATTCCCTTGTAAGGACGCTTGACCCTGGAAAGGATAATGATGTTCCACGAAGTGGAATACGGACTTCATAAGTATAAGTTTTTATCTCGTTATGAGGGATACTCCACGTGGATGAAGAGATGAGTTACCATTGGATATAAAGGAGGTATGATGTTGGAAATATGGATCAATGGAAATTCCATGATGAGTTTGAGTAATCACGTTTTAGTTTGGAGCAAATAGAAGGAAGGAAGACATTACAATTGGATGGATTGTAAGTATGCTAGGAAGCTGGAAGTTGGATGTTGGATGTTGGAATAATGATCAGTTGCCCAGATGATGAGTTCAAGGACCACAAGTGATGAGATGGGCCATAACCCACAGGCCCCAAGACCTGCCAAGAAGCAATGCACATTCTTGCTGAAGGAAAAACCCTGGAAGTGGATATACCTTTGTCCACAGATGATTTTATAGGAGTTTACGCAAAACCTGAGAGTTGTGAAGGAACGATAGATGTTTGTCTGGCTTGCAGAATCAATGGATTATTCCGAACTTGGTTCGTCGACGAGAGAAATTCTGCAATGCTTGTGAGGATGACCGAGTGTTAGAATGCGAGATTCGCTAAACTGTATACAAGGTAATGATTTGGGTGCGGGGTGGATTGATCACCATATCGACTTACTCTTATTATTCACCTTGCTATATGGGATGGTAAATCTGAGTGACTTGCCTATAGTAGAGAGACGATATTAAACCTTGTTAAACCTTAGAATGGTATAAGAATTTTTCCCTTGTACACGGCAGCTTTTTGCCAACCGTAGGTTATACGGTGAGGATCAACCCAGACCCATTTCCTGCAGGAGAAACCATAAATTGTTGACCACCATGAGATATCGATAGTTGTTTAGTTTTGGCGCTCGACCCGTCAGCTAAGAAGACCCAATCTCAGAAAAGGTTATGTCACTACCGGAAGAGCCAGAGAAGGAATTTTCCGAGGATTTGAGAAGACCGACACTGTTAACAATATGGATGAAGTATATGAGTTTCGATGGAGCTGTAACCATGCTTCTAAGGGTGGTAGCACCCCAGACCCCGGAGACGATTGATGGATTTTTGAGGAGACCCCCAAACCCTAACCTTTTCTTGCTAGCCTCTCCGAATCTCGAGGACGAGATTCATTTAAGGGTGGTAGGTTTGTAACATCCCAAAATTCTAAATTTTGGAATGTTATAATAAATAGATAGATTTGATTGATTGTTTGATTGTCTGAAAGTGAGTGAATTCGAAACTTTTTGAAAGTTAAATGAGAGGGAATAAAAGGACTTTCCCAAACTTTCATATTTGCTTTCTGATCTCCATGAATTCAAATTCTTTTCAAACACAAAACCCTCGGAGAGAAGATGACATGACTTCTTCCATTTATTTAAATGACAAGGGGTGTTGAAAATATTTGAATTTCATTTGAAAATATTTCCGATTCTGGAACTTTATGCAACTCAATGATTTTCATGAGAGAAGATAAAATGACTTCTTCAAATTATATGAAATATGAGTTGGGAGTTTCAAAGAATTAAATTCAAAGTTCTTTTGAATTTATTTTCAATTTGGAGTTATTTGAGTTTTATTCAAATTATTTTTCTCCAAAAATAAAATATATGGAAATTAGGGTAACATGATTCCCTACAATAGAAAATTGGAGAAAAATTAATTTGAAATCATTTTGGTATTTTTAAAATGATTTTGTTGGATTTTAATAGACCAGTAGCACTCTTTGAATTATTGAATTTGTGTGTATTTTATTTAATGCTAGAAAAATGTTCATGTCGTAGAAAATCTTTTTCTGAAAATTTTGATATATTATAGGCCTATATAATATTTTTATTTCTGTTTGTTTTTATTTGTTTTGTTTGTCTGAAAAAAAGAAAAGAAAATCTTTTATATAAAAAAAACGTGCCGACCGAACTGGGCCGCGCCCAGCCCAGCCGGCCCAAGTCGCCGCCGCCTCCCTCCTCCCGTGCGCGACCGGGACTCCTCCCGGAGTCCGGCGCCGCCACGCCGTCGCTGCCCCCTCGCGCAAGGCGCCGCACCCGAGGGCCCTTTAAAAGGAGCCGGACCCCCTCTCTCCTCTCCTCCTCGCCACATCGCCGCCCTTCCGCAGCTCGCCGCCGCCCACCTGCTCCAACCGCCGCGCCGCAAGCAAGCTGCCCCGCCGCCTAGTCCGCCGCCCCGCCTCGCTGCTCGCCGCGCGCCGCCTTGCCTCGCTGCCGCCTCTGCTGCCTCGCCGCGCCGCCCCGCCTCTGCTGCTCGCGACCGCCGCGCTTCCCTGCCCCGCCGCGCTCGCCGGGAGCGCGCCTCGCTGCTCGCCGGAGAAACACCGCTGCCGCCGGTTTTCTAAGAAAAAACCGCCCCGAACCGGTATAAAACCGCCCGGTCCGGTTTATTTCCTTTTATTTCGGTTTTTGTTTAAAAAACGGTTTAGTTTTTTAGATTGATCTATTTAGAGAACGTTCGCTTGGTTAGGTATAGAAAACGAACGTTCACCTTTTAGTCTTTTTCTTTTTCTTCTATTATTTTTCGGCTACGGACCTAGATGTGAATACTTTCTTCACAGATTAGTCCCTGAACTTCAAACGATCATTACTTTTTACTCGTTAGTCCAAATTCAACGAAACCAACACCCACGTCTTTGTTATGATCTCCTCTATCCAGTAATCCAACTCAAACATGTTTTTGAAAAGTTTAAAATTTAATTAGATCAGATCTGAATTCAAACTTCGTTTGATCATAACTTGAGTTTCGTAACTCCGTTTGAGTTGATTCTTTTTGCAAATCGAAGCTCTTGACCTAAACTTCTAATAAGGCCAAATTCACATAATTTTGGTACTGTTAGAAATTGTTTTATGTTCAAGAGTTATTTGCTTGGTTTTGATGTTTTCCGAATCGTCTTCTTCGATTTTCTGATCTTTTGAGTGATTGCTTATGTGTGGTTACTATTGCTTGCTTACGATAGATTGACCGGAGTGTGACGAGTAGATATATCAAGAGTTTTGAGTGCGAATCATCTTCATCAACATTGCAGGCAAGTTCACACTTTGATCATACCTTTTCTACAACCCAGTTTTATTGCATTAGATCAATCCTCACACATTGCATGATTAGGATCTAATTAAATGTGGGATGGGAAGTAGATGAGGTAGTACCTATTACCTGTATTATTATGAAACCTTTGGGAGTTACTTCTATGTTTGCTTATTATGCCATGCTATGCTAGTAGACGTGGATTGGGTGAGTGATATCCATGACAGATGTGAGTTGATTAATTTTAATGGTTTATTAAGGTGGCAACTTAAACACACATCTGGGTGGATTGAGGCACCTGATGTCTATCCAGGACTTGCCTGTTTTTTTTGGACCGCCACCCAGGCTCAAAGGGATCATGAGACTATTCATACTAGAAACTTCCGTGTGCAGCCACAAGCTATTATGGGCTCTAGCATAGTTGACTAAGTTGTGCGAACTCTTACAGTGGTAGACTAGCAGATGTAGGGGATGTAGGTGGTACGGTCTACCCGATCGTAAGGTGCTAGCGCTTCTGAAAGACTATGTCTCGGTCATCCGTTTCTCAAACACCATGTAGTGCGAGAAACCAAACGGAGGCGATCGAGTCTTGTGGGGAAAAGTGCGCAAACCTCTGCAGAGTGTAACTAATCATGATTAGCCGTGTCCCCGGTTATGGACATCTTGAGTATCTAGTTCTTGGATTATCCTGTTGATCTCATCACGTTACTTTAAATGAATATTGTTGGGTTTAATGATGTTACTTAATTGGGATTGAGAATGCTGTCAACCATTCTCAATGTTCAACAACCACCATGATAGTTAAATAAAATTTATTCCTTTGCAGTAGGGAAAAATTGGCTTTACGCAAAAACCTTATAACCATAGAGCTTTTCCACCAGCCAAATATGCATGTAGTGATAGTCATTGTTCATCATTCTCTATGGTGTGAATTTGCCAGTACATTCAATGTACTGACCCGTTTCGGGCTGCAACGTCTCATGTTGCAGGTTTCTTACATCGAGTAAGTGATACGTTAGGGTTACGATTTCTACACTCAACTTTGCCGTTGGTGTTGATGGGAATCCACAACCTTGTTGTTTCCGCTGTATGGATTGAGGTAATAGTATTTACGTTACTTTATACATGTGATTTACCTCTGTTATAAATCCTTCGAGTACTGTGTGTGTCAGCATACCGATCCAGGGATGACACTTAAGCACAGAGACTTGATCCATTCGGGTCGGGTCGCTACAAAATCCTTTTCAAATACAAAACCCTCGAGAGAAGATGACATGACTTCTTCCATTTATTTAAATGACAAGGGAGTGTTGAAAATATTTGAATTTCATTTGGAAAATATTTCCACTTCTGAAACTTTATGCAACTCAATGATTTTCATGAGAGAAGATAAAATGACTTCTTCAAATTATATGAAATATGAGTTGGGAGTTCAAAGAATTAAATTCAAAGTTCTTTTGAATTTATTTTCAATTTGGAGTTATTTGAGTTTTATTCAAATTATTTTTCTCCAAAAATAAAATATATGGAAATTAGGGTAACATGATTCCCTACATTAGAAAATTGGAGAAAAATTAATTTGAAATCATTTTGGTATTTTTAAAATGATTTTTGTTGAATTTTAATAGACCAGCAGCACTCTTTGAATTATTAGAATTTGTGTGTATTTTATTTAATGCTAGAAAAATGTCCATGTTGAAGAAAATATTTTTCTGAAAATTTTGATATATTATAGGCCTATATAATATTTTTTTTGTTTGTTTGAAAAAAAGAAAAGAAAATCTTTTATATAAAAAAAACGTGCCGACCGAACTAGGCCGCGCCCAGCCCAGCCGGCCCAAGTCGCCGCCGCCTCCCTCCTCCCGTGCGCGACCGGGACTCCTCCCGGAGTCTCCAGGCGCCGCCACGCCGTCGCTGCCCCCTCGCGCAAGGCGCCGCACCCGAGGGCCCTTTAAAAGGAGCTGGACCCCCTCTCTCCTCTCCTCCTCGCCACATCGCCGCCCTTCCCGCAGCTCGCCGCCGCCGCCACCTGCTCCAACCGCCGCTGCCGCAAGCAAGCTTCCCCGCCGCCTAGTCCGCCGCCCCGCCTCGTTGCTCGCCGCGCGCCGCCTTGCCTCGCTGCCGCTCTGCTGCCTCGCCGGCGCCGCCCCGCCTCTGCTGCTCGCCACGCCGCCCCGCCGCTCCCTGCCCCGCCGCGCTCGCGGGAGGCCTCGCCTCGCTCGCCGGAGAACACCGCCGCCGCCGGTTTTCTAAGAAAAAACCGCCCCGAACCGGTATAAAACCGCCCCGGTCCGGTTTATTTCCTTTTATTTCGGTTTCGTTTAAAAAACGGTTTAGTTTTTTTAGATTGATCTATTTAGAGAACGTTCGCTTGTTAGGTATAGAAAACGAACGTTCACCTTTTAGTCTTTTTCTTTTTCTGTTATTTTTCGGCCAGGGACCTAGATGTGAATACTTTCTTCAGTTTAGTCCCTGAACTTCAAACGATCATTACTTTTTACTCGTTAGTCCAAATTCAACGAAACCAACGCCCACGTCTTCGTTATGATCTCCTCTATCCAGTAATCCAACTCAAACATGTTTTTTAAAAGTTTAAAATTTGAATTAGATCAGATCTGAATTCAAACTTCGTTTGATCATAACTTGAGTTTCGTAACTCCGTTTGAGTTGATTCTTTTTGCAAATCGAAGCTCTTGACCTAAACATTCTAATAAGGCCAAATTCACATAATTTTGGTACTGTTGAGAAATTGTTTTAACTTGCAAGAGTTATTTGCTTGGTTTTGATGTTTCTGAATCGTCTTCTTCGATCTTTCTGATCTTTTGAGTGATTGCTTATGTGTGGTTGCTATTGCTTGCTTACGATAGATTGACCAGAGTGTGACGAGTAGATCTATCAAGAGTTTTGAGTGCGAATCATCTTCATCAACATTGTAGGCATGTTCACACTTTGATCATACCTTTTCTACAACCCAGTTTTATTGCATTAGATCAATACTCAAACATTGCATGATTAGGATCTAATTAAACTGTGGGATGGGAAGTAGAGGAGGTAGTACCTATTACCTGTTTATTATACAAACCTTTGGGAGTACTTCTACGTTTGCTTATTATGCCATGCTATGCTAGTAGACGTGGATTGGGTGAGTGATATCCATGACAGATGTGAGTTGTTTAATTAATGGTTTATCTAAGGTGGCAACTTAAACACACATCTGGGTGGATTGAGGTACCTGGGTATTCCAGGATTGCCTGTTTTTTTATGGACCGCCACCCAGGCTCAAAGGGATCATGAGATTATTCATACTAGAAACTTCCGTGTGCAGCCACAAGCTATTATGGGCTCTAGCATAGTTGATTAAGTCGTGCGAACTCTTACAATGGTAGACTAGCAGATGTAGGGGATGTAGGTGGTACGGTCTACCCGATCGTAAGGTGCTAGCGCTTCTGAAAGACTATGTCTCGGTCATCCATCTTCTCAAACACCATGTAGTGCGAGAAACCAAACGGAGGCGATCGAGTCTTGTGGGGAAAAGTGCGCAAACCTCTGCAGAGTGTATAAACTAATCATGATTAGCCGTGTCCCCGGTTATGGACATCTTGAGTATCTAGTCTTGGATTATCATGTGGAATCTCATCACGTTACTTTAAATGAATATTGTTGGGTTTTAATGATGTTACTTAATTGGGATTGAGAATGCTGTCAACCATTCTCAATGTTTCAACAACCACCATGATAGTTAAATAAAATTTATTCCTTTGCAGTAGGGAAAAATTGGCTTTACGCAAAAACCTTATAACCATAGAGCTTTTCCACCAGCCATATATGCATGTAGTGATAGCCATTGTTCATCATTCTCTATGGTGTGAATTTGCCAGTACATTCAATGTACTGACCCGTTTCGGGCTGCAACGTCTCATGTTGCAGGATTATCTTACGACGAGTAAGTGATACGTTAGGGTTACGATTTCTACACTCAACTTTGCCGTTGGTGTTGATGGGAATCCACAACCTTGTTGCTTCCGCTATATGGATTGAGGTAATAGTATTTACGTTACTTTATACATGTGATTTACCTCTGTTATAAATCCTTCGAGTACTGTGTGTGTCAGCATACCATTCCAGGGATGACACTTAAGCACAGAGACTTGATCCATTCGGGTCGGGTCGCTACAGTAGGGGTAAGCACAGGAGCCAGGCAACCCAGCTTGGCTAAAATCTTAAGTCAACTTGATGCATATTTATGGCTTTATAATGATGATTATGGAAGGCAGCCCTCGTATATTAAATACAAATGCCGATGATATGTTTATTTTGACTCTGTTGCGACCATTTATCAGTTGAAAGTGGCCCATCGCCAGCTTCCACCCCCTTGTAGATGCTACGCAGGGTGTTTCCGCAATAACAAAATAACCATTAGCCGACGTCTCGGTGCCTGAAGGCTGTTGTGTTAGCGGAAACGAGGCAATTAGATATGCAGGCTTTATAACTTTCACTTAGTCATACGAGCTTTA
Organism: Triticum urartu; assembly: GCF_003073215.2. Lineage (NCBI taxonomy): Eukaryota > Viridiplantae > Streptophyta > Magnoliopsida > Poales > Poaceae > Triticum > Triticum urartu. The sequence continues at coordinate 116,621,614 of NC_053023.1, forward strand.
AACTGGGGAAGCTAGCTACGAGCCCCCGGTTAGTGTTCGGCACTGATGTCTGCTACACAACCTTCTTCTTGTATACGTTGTTGGCCTCCAAGTACAGAGGTTTGTAGGACAGTAGCAAATTTCCCTCAAGTGGATGACCTAAGGTTTATCAATCTTTGGGAGGCGTAGGATGAAGATGGTCTCTCTCAAGCAACCCTGCAACCAAATAACAAAGAGTCTCTTGTGTCCCCAACACACCCAATACAATGGTAAATTGTATAGGTGCACTAGTTTGGCGAAGAGATGGTGATACAAGTGCAATATGGATAGTAGATAATGGTTTTTGTAATCTGAAAATATAAAACAGCAAGGTAGCAAGTGGTAAAAGTGAGCACAAACGGTATTGCAATGCTAGGAAACAAGGTCTAGGGTTCATACTTTCACTAGTGCGAGTTCTCTCAACAATAATAACATAATTGGATCATATAATTATCCCTCAACATGCAACAAAGAGTCACTCCAAAGTCACTAATAGCGGAGAACAAACGAAGAGATTATTGTAGGGTACGAAACCACCTTAAAGTTATCCTTTCTGATCGATCTATTCAAGAGTCCGTAGTAAAATAACACAAAGCTATTCTTTTTGTTCGATCTATCATAGAGTTCGTACTAGAATAACACTTTACGATACAAATCAACCAAAACCCTAATGTCACCTAGATACTCCAATGTCACCTCAAGTATCCATGGGTATGGTTATACGATATGCATCACACAATCTCAGATTCATCTATTCAACCAACACAAATAACTTCAAAGAGTGCCCCAAAGTTTCTACCTGAGAGTCAAGATGAAAACGTGTGCCAACCCCTATTCATAAGTTCACGAGGTCACGGAACTCGCAGGTTGATCACCAAAACATACGTCAAGTGGATCACATGATATCCCATTGTCACCACAGATAAGCACATGCAAGACATACATCAAGTGTTCTCAAATCCTTAAAGACTCAATCCAATAAAATAACTTCAAAGGGAAAACTCAATCCATGACAAGAGAGTAGAGGGGGAGAAACATCATAAGATCCAACTATAATAGCAAAGCTCGCGATACATCAAGATTGTACCACCTCAAGAACACGAGAGAGAGATAGAGAGATCAAACACATAGCTACTGGTACATACCCTCAGACCCAAGGATGAACTACTCCCTCCTCATCATGGAGAGCGCCGGGATGATGCAGATGGCCACCAGAGAGGGATTCCCCCCCTCCGGCAGGGTGCCGGAACAGGGTCCCGATTGGTTTTTGGTGGCTACAGAGGCTTGCGGCGGCGGAACTCCCGGTCTATTATGCTCCTCGATGTTTTTAGGGTATATGGACATATATAGGCGAAAGAAGTCGGTCAGGGGAGCCACGAGGGGCCCATGAGGGTGGGAGCGCGCCCAGGGGGGTAGGGCGCGCCTCCCTGCCTCGTGGCTTCCTCGAAGCTTCCCTGACGTCTACTCCAAGTCTCCTGGATTGCTTCCGTTCCAAAAATAACTCTCCCGAAGGTTTCATTCCGTTTGGACTCCGTTTGATATTCCTTTTCTTTGAAACACTGAAATATGCAATAAAACATCATTTGGGGCTGGGCCTCCGGTTAATAGGTTAGTCCCAAAAATAATATAGAAGTGTATAATAAAGCCCATAAACATCCAAAACGGGTAATATAATAGCATGGAACAATCAAAAATTATAGATACGTTGGAGACGTATCAAGGATCCCCAAGCTTAATTCATGCTCATCCTCGAGTAGGTAAATGATGAAAACAGAATTTTTGATGTGGAATGCTACCTAACATATTTATCAATGTAATCTTCTTTATCGCGGCAAGAATATTCAGATCCATAAGATTCAATACAAAAGTTTAATATTGACATAAAAATAATAATACTTCAAGCATACTAATAAAGTAATCATGTATTCTCAAAATAACACGGCCAAAGAAAGCTATCCCTACAAAATCGTATAGTCTGGCCAAAGAAAGCTATCTTCATCACACAAAATATTTAAATCATGCACAATCCTGATGACAAGCCAAGCAATTGTTTCATACTTTTGATGTTCTCAAACTTTTTCAATCTTCACGCAATACATGAGCGTGAGCCATGGACATAGCACTATAGGTGGAATAGAATGGTGGTTGTGGAGAAGACAAAAAGGAGAAGATAGTCTCACATCAACTAGGCGTATCAACGGGCTATGGAGATGCCCATCAATAGATATCAATGTGAGTGAGTAGGGATTGCCATGCAACGGATGCACTAGAGCTATAAGTGTATGGAAGCTCAAAAAGAAACTAAGTGGGTGTGCATCCAACTCGCTTGCTCACGAAGATCTAGGGCATTTTGAGGAAGCCCATCATGGTGCTACTTTGAAGCACACGTGTGGAAAAAGGATAGTAACATTGTCCCTTCTCTCTTTTTCTCTCATTTTTTTATTTGGGCCTTCTTTCCCTTTTTCATGGGCTCTTTTTTATCTTTTTTTATTTTTCGTCCGGAGTCTCATCCTGACTTGTGGGGGAATCATAGTCTCCATCATCCTTTCCTCACTTGGGACAATGCTCTAATAATGATGATCATCACACTTTTATTTACTTACAACTCAAAAAAATTACAACTCGATACTTAGAAAAAGATATGACTCTATATGAATGCCTTCGGCGGTGTACCGGGATGTGCAATGACTCATGGGTGACATGTATGAAAGAATTATGAATGGTGACTTTGCCACAAATACAATGTCAACTACATGATCATGCAAAGTAATATGACAATGATGGAGCGTGTCATAATAAACGGAACGGTGGAAAGTTGCATGGCAATATATTTGAGAATGGCTATGGAAATGCCATAATAGGTAGGTATGGTGGATGTTTTGAGGAAGATATATGGTGGGTTTATGGTGCCGGCGAAAGTTGCGCGGTACTAGAGAGGCTAGCAATGGTGGAAGGGTGAGAGTGCGTATAATCCATGGACTCAACATTAGTCATAAAGAACTCACATACTTATTGCAAAAATCTATTAGTTATCGAAACAAAGTACTACGCGCATGCTCCTAGGGGGATAGATTGGTAGGAAAAGACCATTGCTCGTCCCTGACCGCCACTCGTAAGGAACACAATCAATAAATAAATCATGCTCCGACTTCATCACATAACGGTTCACCATACATGCATGCTACGGGAATCACAAACTTTAACACAAGTATCTCTCAAATTCACCACTACTCAACTAGCATGACTCTAATATCACCATCTTCATATCTCAAAACAATCATCAAGTATCAAACTTCTCATAGTATTCAATGCACTTTATATGAAAGTTTTTATTATATCCCTCTTGGATGCCTATCATATTAGGACTAAATTTATAACCAAAGCAAACTACCATGCTGTTATAAAGACTCTCAAATAATATAAGTGAAGCATTAGAGTTCATATATTTCTTCAAAATAAAACCACCTCCATTCTCTAAAAAGACATAAGTGAAGCACTAGAGCAAATGACAAACTACTCTGAAAGATATAAGTGAAGATCAATGAGTAGTCGAATAATTATGCAACTATGTGAAGACTCTCTAACATTTAATAAATTTCAGATCTTGGGAAATATTCAAACAGCAAGCAAAACAAAATGAAATAAAGTGACGCTCCAAGCAAAACACATATCATGTGGTGAATAAAAATATAGCTCCAAGTAAAGTTACCGATGAATGAAGACGAAAGAGGGGATGCCATCCGGGGCATCCCCAAGCTTAGGCTCTTGGTTGTCCTTGAATATTACCTTGGGGTGCCTTGGGAATCCCCAAGCTTAGGCTCTTGCCACTCCTTATTCCATAGTCCATCGAATCTTTACCCAAAACTTGAAAACTTCACAACACAAAACTTAACAGAAAACTCGCAAGCTCCGTTAGTATAAGAAAATAAATCACCACTTAGGTACTGTTGTGAACTCATTCTAAATTAATATTGGTGTAATATCTACTGTATTCCAACTCATCTATGGTTCATACCCTCCGATACTACTCATAGACTCATCAAAATAAGCAAACAACACAATGAAAACAGAATCTGTCAAAAGCAGAACAGTCTGTAGTAATCTGTACCACACGTATACTTGTGTAATCCCAAAAATTCTGAAATAAATTTTTGAACGTTAGAATTTGTCTATTAATCATCTGCAAAAAGAATCAACTTAATCGCACTCTCCAGTAAAAAATGGCAGCTAATATCGTGAGCGCTAAAGTTTCTGTTTTTTACAGCAAGATCACAAAGACTTCACCCAAGTCTCCCCAAAGGTTCGACTTGGCAAAAACACTAATTAAAACATAAAACCACATCTAAACAGAGGCTAGATGAATAATTTATTACTAAACAGGAAAAAAAGCAAGGAACAAAAAAAATTGGGTTGCCTCCCAACAAGCGCTAACATTTAACGCCCCTAGCTAGGCATGATGATTTCAATGATGCTCACATAAAGGATAAGAATTGAAACATAAATAGAGCATCATGAAGAATATGACTAGCACATTTAAGTCTAACCCACTTCCTATGCATAGGGATTTTTTGAGCAAACAATTTATGGGAACAATAATCAACTTGCATAGGAAGGTAAAACAAGCATAACTTCAAAATTTTAAGCACATAGAGAGGAAACTTGATATTATTGCAATTCCTACAAGCATATGTTCCTCCCTCATAATAGTTTTCAGTGTCATCATGAATGAATTCAACAATATAACCATCACAAAACATATTCTTAACACGATCCACATGTATGCAAAGTTGACAGTCTTCCAAAATAGTGGGATTAACATTAACTAAAGTCATGACCTCTCCAAACCCACTTTCAGAATCATCACAATAAGATTCAACACCCTCCAAAATAGTGGGATAATTACTTCCTAAAGTTGAAACTCTTCCAAACCCACTTTCATCAATATAATCATCATAAATAGGAGGCATGCTATCATCAGAATAAATTTGATCATCAAAACTTGGGGGACAAAAAATACCATCTTCATCAAACATAGCATCCCCAAGCTTGTGGCTTTGCATATCATTAGCATCATGGATATTCAAAGAATTCATACTAACAACATTGCAATCATGCTCATCATCCAAAGATTTAGTGCCAAACAGTTTATACATTCTTCTTCTAACACTTTGGCACAATTATCGGAATCCTTATTTTCATGGAAGACATTAAAAAGATGAAGCATATGAAGTATCCTCAATTCCATTTTTTTGTAGTTTTCTTTTATAGACTAAACTACTGATAAAACAAGAAACTAAAAGATTTGATTTCATGATCTAAATATATACCTTCTAGTGCTAATCTCTCCGGCAACGGCACCAGAAAAGAGCTTGATGTCTACTACACAACCTTCTTCTTGTAGACATTGTCGGGCCTCCAAGTGCAGAGTTTTGTAGGACAGTAGAAAATTTCCCTCAAGTGGATCACCTAAGGTTTATCAATCCATGGGAGGCGTAGGATGAAGATGGTCTCTCTCAAGAAACCCTGCAACCAAATAACAAAGAGTCTCTTGTGTCCCCAACACACCCAATACAATGGTAAATTGTATAGGTGCACTAGTTTGGCGAAGAGATGGTGATACAAGTGCAATATGGATAGTAGATAATGGTTTTTGTAATCTGAAAATATAAAACAGCAAGGTAGCAAGTGGTAAAAGTGAGCACAAACGGTATTGCAATGCTAGGAAACAAGGTCTAGGGTTCATACTTTCACTAGTGCGAGTTCTCTCAACAATAATAACATAATTGGATCATATAACTATCCCTCAACATGCAACAAAGAGTCACTCCAAAGTCACTAATAGCGGAGAACAAACGAAGAGATTATTGTAGGGTACGAAACCACCTCAAAGTTATCCTTTCTGATCGATCCATTCAAGAGTCCATAGTAAAATACACAAAGCTATTCTTTCCGTTCGATCTATCATAGAGTTCGTACTAGAATAACACCGTAAGATACAAATCAACCAAAACCCTAATGTCACCTAGATACTCCAATGTCACCTCAAGTATCCGTGCGGATGATTATACGATATGCATCACACAATCTCAGATTCATCTATTCAACCAACACAAAGAACTTCAAAGAGTGCCCCAAAGTTTCTACCGGAGAGTCAAGACGAAAACGTGTGCCAACCCCTATGCATAAGTTCACGAGGTCACGGAACTCGCAAGTTGATCACCAAAACATACATCAAGTGGATCACGTGATATCCCATTGTCACCACAGATAAGCACATGCAAGACATACATCAAGTGTTCTCAAATCCTTAAAGACTCAGTCCGATAAGATAACTTCAAAGGGAAAACTCAATGCATTACAAGAGGGTAGAAGGGGAGAAACATCATAAGATCCAACTATAATAGAAAGCTCGCGATATATCAAGATCGTACCACCTCAAGAACACGTGAGAGAGAGAGAGATCAAACACATAGCTACTGGTACATACCCTCAGCCCCGAGGTTGAACTACTCCCTCCTCGTCATGGAGAGCGCCGGGATGATGAAGATGGCCACCGGAGAGGGATTCCCCCCCCCTCCGGCAGGGTGCTGGAACAGGGTCCCGATTGGTTTTTGGTGGCTACAGAGGCTTGCAGCGGCGGAACTCCCGATCTATTCTGCTCCTCGATGTTTTTAGGGTATATGGACATATATAGGTGAAAGAAGTCGGTCAGGGGAGCCACGAGGGGCCCATGAGGGTGGGGGCGCGCCCAGGGGGGCAGGGCGCGCCTCCCTGCCTCGTGGCTTCCTCGAAGCTTCCCTAACGTCTACTCCAAGTCTCCTGGATTGCTTCCATTCGAAAAATAACTCTCCCGAAGGTTTCATTCCGTTTGGACTCCGTTTGATATTCCTTTTCTTCGAAACACTGAAATAGGCAATAAAACAGCATTTCGGGCTGGGCCTCCGGTTAATAGGTTAGTCCCAAAAATAATATAAAAGTGTATAATAAAGCCCATAAACATCCAAAATGGGTAATATAATAGCATGGAACAATAAAAAATTATAGATACGTTGGAGATGTATCAGGCACCAACCGAAGTCTAGCCATTAACACTTCGGCCAATGCTATGAAAGGCCCATCGTTTATCACGGGGTAATCGGTATCGATCTATAGTTTGACACCGTCATCGGATTGCTCACCAGTTTACGCCCATTGTGACAGTCGGTTTTTGGCTTTCTCCACTGAGGTGCTTAACCATTCGAGCTGGAAGCACAACTGCAGTGGTTCTCCCTTTGCACACCAAGCCGAACAAAGCGAAACGTAGGAGGCAAGCACAGGAGCCGGGCAACCCAACCATTGACCGAAGACACAATTCGAAACTCATGCATATAAAGCGGTACCCGAGAATGTTTTGCCGAGGAGTCCATGGAATACCTTGGCTTTTGGTGGGTTCGGCTCTAGCCGCAGCCCCTCTTTGATATTGCCGAAGCTTTAAAGGTGTCTGACGCTTGTACTGCAGACTTATGCTGGAGACACACAAATAGGTTAAAAGTGCCATAGGCTTGGAAAGCCAAAAAACTTCAGTAAAATTTATGCCCGAACTAAACCAAGCTTTTGGTGCCAATCCAAAGATTGGTCTTAAAGCCTTTTGTGCTTCTGTCAACGAGCCGTGACAGCGTCATAATAGGGAAACTGGCCGGCGCGGTTTGGCCCGAAGGATCTTTCACCAAATCTTCAGACCTATGGCAGCAGGGGTGGTTTTATGTCAACGAGCCGCATAGCTCCAAGTGGGAAGCTACACCCGCGTTCCGACCCGGCCCTCCAGTTCAGCTTGCTTCATGGGTCAATAAGGGATTGGACTGGGGATCCGTCAATGAAGTGCAGACTCTGCAAAGTCGCATCCGAAGCCTTATTGAGTAGGGCATCGATCTTGTGAACGTCGTTCAAATAATGCTGGTCCGCCGGATCCTGCCATGTCAGTGGCGACCTCTTCATATGTGGGAGTTTAACCTAGAAGGGCGGCGGACTCTACAACACTTCTTTGGCGCTACGCATGAAGGAATGTGGAAATTATATTTCGAGGAACGAGAGCAATGGCCGGACACCACCGAAGACGTTGGCCTTGACTGGAATCATCCGGACACTATGGTAAGTATTCGGTATCCAAGCACCTTCCATTCAGGTATCTCTTAACAAGATATTGAACAATCCGTCCCTGTACAGGACTGGGTAAAGAAAGCAGTGCTGATCTTGTGTCCGGTGCCTCTTCCCGAAGGCCCTGCGACCAACCTACTAACGAGGATGCTGGTTCTGACACCGTACCAGGTGGCCCCGTTTGGGGAAACCCAAACCCTTTTACCCAAGGGCAAAAGTGCCGAGGGAGCCTTCTAAGGCAAGAAGAGGGCCGCCTCCGAAGGTCAGGAGGGGAAGCCTTCTAAGAAGGGAAAAACGCCGTCATCGAGCGGCTTGGGCCGGGCGAACGATGACGAGGACGAACCTCACGGCAAAACGTAAGCGTGGCTGGGGCACCTCATTCTTTTCCTATTAGTGAAGTAGTCATCCGATATATGTTCATCCACGCAGGTTAACGCAGGGTGCTTCTCAATCGTTCTCCTCCTCGGGAGATCTTCTTTCGGAGATGATGGAGAGTGATATGCCTTCTCCGGCCCCATCGCCCGATAGGGGGGATGATACTGAGGTATCCTCCCGAAGGGCTCCTCCCGAACACCAAGTGGTACAAGAAATGGAGAAGGCGTTACCTGAAGGCGACGCCTCTGTCATTCGAGGTTCCAAGATCAAGACTGGAGTCCCCGAACCGTCCGGTTTACAGCAGGAGATGATTCTGGAGGTAAGTAGGCGGGATCCTTCACGGGAAGGCCGTACTTCGGCAGCGGTTTCCGAAGACCCGGGTACCGGAGCCGCTGATGGACTTGATACGACGAGCAACCCTTTCAGAAGAGCACCGTACTTTGATGGCTACGGTGGTTAAAAGGATTCTATCCACGAAGAGTGGATTGAACGAGGCTTTTACGAGCCTTCTGAGAGGTTTTGAGGTTTGTGATGTAGTTTTGTCAATTGAATTTTATTGACAGAATGCACCTGTTGTATATGCAGTAGCCCCTGAGACTCGGATTGTTTTCCGAAGGAAGCGATCGGAGGATAAAAGAGATATGCTCAGGTATTAACCTTGGTTTAATTTGAAATACAGGCTGCTGCCCCTCCTGTGGCTGCCTCCAGTACGGAAGTGGCCGAACTACAGCAAAAGCTGGATATTGCGGAGGATGACATTGCATTGATCAACAGGCGTCTTAACGACTCGCAAGGTACGTATTTTGAGCATTGTTTACACCAGTGTGCTTGACGCAGGAAAGTGTTGTATATGAAATGTGCATACAATGCAGATGGTGCTGCCACCGTGGAGGTTCTTCGGGCAGAGCTAGTCCGGGCCAAGGAGCGGGTCCGGCTTAGTGATGCTGCTGCTAAAGAGGCATCGGTTGAACTGAAGGCCGAACAAGCTGCACGATGCCAGGTCGAGGAGAAGGTATCCACAATGACACTTGCTTTGGAGAATGCCACTGGCCACTTCAAAATTCTTGAGAAGGAGAATGAAGCCTTAACGGCTGAAATTAACAAGGCCCGACAGGAGGCAAGAGAAGCGCGATCAGAGTCCAGAGCACTCCGTGAGGAGGTTCGGCAGGTGAAAGAGATAGTGGCTGGAAAGCCTTTTCTGCTGTAGACTAAGTTCGGCGACCCGAACTACACTCAGCTGAACCAAGTGTGGAGTTCTCCGGACGAGTATTTGGACTTGCTGAAGAGTTCTTCTGATGCAGCGCGGTATTACCAAGCGCGAGCTGGATATGCGACGGAGAAGCTTTTTTGGTCACAGTTCGCTGCGTCTAAGTGCCCGCTGCTGCTTAATGAGCAGATGTCCCAATGGGCCGAACTTCATAGGGTATCTGGCGCTGCCATGAAGGATGTTATAATCCGGCTGTGGCCAACCGAGCCTGCACCGAGTAGTTATTTTGGTTTGGTGGAGAAGCTTGTCGATGTGGTGCCACGAATCGATGATGCGAAGCGATCGACATGCATTGAAGGTGCACAGATGGCCCTTTCCCGAGTCAAGACATTTTGGGGAAAGATGAAGGCCGTCGACGTTGCTACAAAGGGTCCGCCTGAGGGCAAGGACCGTTCGGAACCGGAGAGTTACTTTGAAGACGTCCTGGAGGCCGCCCGCTTGATAGAGGGTCAATGTTCGAAAAACATAATGTTCGAGTGAGGTGTATGATGATTGTAAACGATAACTTTTATAGTTAATCTATTTGCATTTTGCTCGAAAGCTTGAATTCCTCCTGTGTGGTTGTTTGAATATAATTTGAAAGTTTTCCAGTCGTCGGCTTCAGCCCCCTCGTAGGAAGTATGGGGGTGTTCAAAAAAGCATTTAATCACTCTTTATCCAATGTCTTGGTCAATGAAGGAGGTGATAATGCGGCGAACCAGGCAATTGGACTATAAGGCGTTAACACTTTCACTTAACCATAGGAGTTTTATGGTGGGGCTACGACATAGCCCCTGGTGTGTATGCGGCAGGTGCCTTGCATATCTGATCTGAAAAAGATCCTTCGTGTTACACGGAGAATCACTAAGGATTCCAACAAGTCGTCAAGTGGTTGACCAGCTCTCGCCGCATCATGACAGTCAGTTTTCGACTTTCTCTACTAAGGGCTCATCCGGTCTAGGCCAGGGCACAATCGCAGTAGTTCTCCCTTTACTACCCTAGCCGATAGGGCAGAACGTAGGGTAGCAAACACAGGAGCCGGGCAACCCAACTATTGATCCAAGACAATGATTCGGAGATGATGCATATAAGGCCAAACTTGCGACGCCGAAGTACGCTATAGAGTTGTTCAGACTTTTACTGGAAGCTCATTCATTCCCATGCCGAGCCCCTGACAGGTATGCCGAGGTGTATCTGCAGAGCAGCCGTTAAGGCCGTGCTTAAAAGAGTATGGAAGATCAGTTCAGATGAGACTTACTGAGAACGGAGCGATGTGCTAATGATAAATTTGTATATATATAATAATAATAAATAAATAAATAAAAGACCGCGGACCCGGCTATTTGATATGCACGGGGTCGGGATCAGAGGAAAGAGGGCATAGTACATGCTCGGAATAAAGAGTGCGGTCCACGAAAAGTTATCTTTGGACCTCCTGCTGCACGTCTGCGTCACCCGTCCTCGGGTAGGGGAATCCTTAACGGAAGTAGCCCCTTAGGTGAGCGTACGGATCCGGACTCCGGTAGAATCCATTGTAGATGCTGTCCGGCTGGTCACCTGTTATTTAGGGATGATACATAAAAAATAAAGTAAGCAGATAGAAAATGTTACAGGAATGCTTGTAGGGTGTCCGTATTATGCTTCCGCCGATGCCCATGGTATCTTGTGTGCGTAGTGATGTACGCGTGGTGCAAACTTTGCCAGTACAATATGTGGGTGGCGGAAGACGGACTGCTATTCGCATTCCCGGAGTAGTCGAACATCGGAGGGAAACTGTTTCTGGCCCCTGGCGTTCTACTGGCGAGCCGCTCCGTCGTCTTTATTGCCTGGTGGCCTCCTCCCCTTGTGATCAGTGTTAAGCTTGCCTGCCTGCTTGAAGACCCAACAGTTTCGGTTGGTATGATTAGCTGGCATATCAGGTTGACCGTGAATCTGACAAGGTCGGTCCAATAACCTATCGAGGGTGGATGGTCCATCCTGGTTTGCCTTTAGTGGCTTCCTCCGTTGACCGGGCTTCGGATTGTGAAATCCGGCGTTCACCGCTGTGTCGTGTATATTACTGCGACTGTTGTGTTCGGTTTGTCGTGGCTTGCTGTTGCTATCTGGGATTGTGAAGGTGCCCGGGTTGCCAGTTGTCTTCTCCCGCGCAGAAGCGGGTCATTAGAGCAGTAAGGGATGCCATGGATTGGGGTCCTTCCTGGGCGAGGTGACGCACTAGCCATTCGTCTCGGACGCTGTGTCTGAAGGCCGCAAGGGCTTCTGCGTTTCGACAGTCGACAATTCGGTTCTTTTTGACTAAGAACCTGGTCCAGAGCTTCCTGGCTGACTCGCTGGGCTCCTGGACAATGTGACTTAAGTCATCGGCGTATAATGGCCGGACATATGTTCCCTGGAAATTGCCTCGAAAGGCGTCTTCCAAATCTTCCCAGTTGCCAATGGAATTTTCTGGCAAACTGTTTAGCCAGTACCGAGCTGGCCCTTTACGCTTGAGAGGTAGGTATTTAATGGCGTGGAGGTCGTCTCCACGGGCCATGTGAATATGAAGGAGGTAATCCTCGATCCATACCACGGGATCTGTTGTTCCATCGTATGATTCGATGTTGATGGGTTTAAACCCGTCTAGGAATTCGTGCTCCATTACTTCGTTAGTGAAGCAGAGAAGGTGTGCGGCTCCTCTATGTTGGGCCACACTATGAAGCACCTCCGGCGGGTTCCGTTTATGGTGTACGGCCCGGGCATGGTCAGCTTTATAGCGTCTGAATAGGCGACCATCATCGTCGGTCGGGATATATCTTCATGATCTATACGTCGATTGTGTACGTCCTGCTCTACCCTTAGTGTATAGGTTGATATCGCGGGTATTTATCCAAGCTGTTTTTTGTTGATGGCCGGATGGGTTGGTATGGTGCTCTTCTTGGGTTGCTGCTTTGACTAGACCGAACTGTGGTCGGTCTGCTGCATTATTCGATGGTGGTATGGGCTCCATCGCCCTGCCATCGTATTGAGAGGGCCACCTATTCTTTCGGTGGCTTTTGACTGGGCCGCTAAGGCCGTGTTCCTCAGTGGCCAGGACCTCGGTCCATCTATCTTTGAGCAAATCTTGGCTTGCTTGAAGCTGCAGCTGCTCCTTTCTTAGGCTCCATGCAGTGGCTATAAGCTGGCGTTTAAAGCGCTCCTGCTTGAGAGGTTCCTTGGGTATGATAAGGTCTTCGTCGCCAAGGATCTCCTCTTCCTCGGAGGGTGGGAGATAATTGTTGTCCTCCGAGTCCCCGTATGTGGTCTGTTCATCAGAGCTGTCTTGCCCGCCTTCCTGTTCATCCTGCTCGGATTCTACCTCAGCAGGGTCTTTGTTGTCCGGGGTGTTGGCAGTGTTTTCTCTTGGGCGATGTGGCCTGGGGTGCCGGTTTCCGGGCTGTGTACCAGGCGGTTTGTTCTCGACCGGATCCTTCTTGTCATCCTCGAGAGCGCTGTGAGGTGTGTCTTTCATACACATGTCATACCAGGAAGTGGTCTTCCCGTGTCGAACGGGTAATGAGCTCTCGCCTTGCCCTTCATCATCATCCAAACCGTCCATGTCTTCGGGTCAGGGGTCGGGCGTGTTGGTTAGGTCTTCAACAGTGGCTACGACGTGGGCGGCGGGTGGGAAACAAAATTCTCCATCGTCCACAGAGAGTTCGAACCGAACATAGTTCGGCAATGGGTCGCTTGCCAATGATAGGTTTTTTAGCGAGTTTAGCATGTCACCCATGGGCGAGTGTTGGAAGACATCTGCGACGCTGAACTTGAGGATCGATAACCGATCGAGTTCGGTATACACGGGCTCACAGGGTTCGAAGTTCGACATCGCAGGCGAGTCCGAGGTTCCGTTGATGCGGACACCGTATGCAGTGGAATCTGCGTGCGGCTCCAGCGCCACGGAATCGGTAGCCCTCGTGATGGGGTTGAGCTTCCCGTCTTCGGGCGACTTGATCTGCTCCGAATTTAGGGCCAGAGCTGTTACAGGAGCTATCGCCTGGATGCGGCCCGATGACAGGTTTATGCCATGTTCATCGAGGCGATGGGGAGCGGTTGCCACGGTCTCGTATCCGTTGAAGATCAAATCTCCACGGACGCCCGCAACGTAATTCAGGCTTCCGAATCTGACCAGATGGCTAGGGGCGTAGCTGTCGATATGCTCCAGATGGCCAAGCGAGTTGGCCCGTAGTACGAAGCCACCGAATACAAAGATCTGTCCGAGGAGGAAGGTTCCTCCTTGGACAGCGTTCTTATTAATGATCGAAGGGGCCATCGAGCCTTCTGTCAACAGCACAGTGGAACTCTCAATGAAAGCACCAATGTTGGTGTCAAAACCGGCGGATCTCGGGTAGGGGGTCCCGAACCGTGCGTCTAGGATCGATGGTAATAGGAGACAGGGGACACGATGTTTACCTAGGTTCGGGCCCTCTCTATGGAGGTAATACCCTACTTCCTGCTTGATTGATCTTGATGAATATGAGTGTTACAAGAGTTGATCTACCACGAGATCGTAATGGCTAAACCCTAGAAGTCTAGCCATGAATATGGTAATGAGTATATGCGGTCCCCTTTCCGGGCTATCCCCTTCGGTTTATATAGACACAGAGGGGATCTAGGGTTTACATGGTGTCGGTTACATAAAAAGGAATCTTCGGTCGCCAAGCTTGCCTTCCACACCAAGCAGAGTCCAATCTGGACACGGGTATGGTCTTCGATCTTCAAAGCCCATCAGTCCGGCCCATAGATAACATGCCGGACATCCGAGGACCCCATAGTCTAGGACTCCCTCAGTACCCCTGAACCTGGCTTCAATGACGAGGAGTCCGGCGCGCAAATTTGTCTTCGGCATTGCAAGGCGGGTTCCCTCCTTCCGAACTCCAGAACAGTCTTGGGGCGAAGTAAGTATATCTGGACCTATGTGTAGAGAGTATAATATCCCACGAGCTCAACATGTTGATAATTGTTTATGACATCACATCATGCCTGCCCGGTTGCTATTTCCAACCATCAGCTAGCGAGCCGCCCCACATCTCGGGGTGCGGTTTTACTGGCACATCCCGTCAGGGCAGAGATCGTGCCCCTTTATTTACGGGATTTTCATTAATGCAGGCGTGGGTAACCTAACCGTCCCCTGGGTACAACTCCTTGGTGATAGGTATGTTTAGAGACCCTGGGAGAGACGCCCAATATCCAGGGCCTTTTTATAGAGAGCCTGTCTCTTCTTCTTTTATATCGAAGGTACACTAGACGATGATAACAACGTCTTGCGTCCTTGGAGTAGTTCCAATTTGCATGGTAGACCGAGTCGCGGATGTAGTGTTCATCGAACTTCGGATGAAGCAGGGCTGCGCCAAAGCTAACCGAACTGAGTCAAAGCTGGTCGGACTGAAACCGACCGGACTGAAATCGACCGGACCGTTGCATCAATCTATCGATAGCAGGCCGAACTATAACCGGCCGCAGAAAATCTGCATGGGAAAAATCATGCAAGCTGGCAAAATATATTCCGTGTGAAAATATATAGAATACATGTAATTTAGGAAAAAAGACAATCTGATATTCCGTAGGTAGCGCGAGGCCATTGAAATCCGAGGGAAATGACCAGTACTGTGTTTGCAATGAGATCCAGTCGACCTTGAAATATGTACCTAAGGCAACATGTACAACTTAACTGCTTTGGATGCTCACGAACAGCACTAGTCCGAATTCCTAACCTGACGTGGAGGAGTACTCAGACTAGCCACAGTGAGAGTAACTTCAGCAGTAACATCGAGTCCAACTCAGCAAATTTGCTTATGTGGCAATGAGTTAATGAGGAGAGAGGTAGTTTCAGTAACTTAGCTAGTTACTCTAACATCACATGTCCCAATGCAATATGAGTCTGTAACCTAATAAATGAAGCTTTACATGTTACCACACTTATGTTACTACCCACTATGAAGATAGTAACATAGTCTAGGGATATGTGGATGTTACTAGTGTATGTTACTGTCCATTGTGGCTAGTCTCAGATCACTTCTTCCCTTTCTTTTAATTTTAAACTGGTGGACTAACTTCTCAAGCCACCAAACAATTAGCACGCTTTAATTAATAATTATGTAGAAAGTGCACCCGTAACTACATGGGCTACTCACACTTGTATACGTGAAAGGTGCACGTGGAGACAACTAGCAAAAAGTGTAGCCTTCCTCCACACATAATTAAAAGGTAGAAGTAAATAATAAGGAAAAAGGAGGGTGGATGGAATCTCCCCTATATTCCGCCACCGATCAGAACTCTTGTCAGCCGACCGTCCAATACTGCTTCTGCGTGGGCATGGGCAGTGGCGGAGACAGGCCCGGAGCAGTTAGGGCTATAGCCCTAGGCCCAGAAACAACTTTCTTTATAATTTCTTCATGCAAAGCATAGAAAATCATAGAAGTTTATCACTCAACATAGCATAGCCCCAGGCGCAGTCTGCATCTAGCTCCGCCACTGGGCATGGGCAACACGCTCTCTATCTCCTCGGCTGGCCTGTGTTGCTGCTCAGATTGCCCTTTTTTCAATAACCTTCACGTTGATCCATGCAGCGAGGCTGCTGTTTACACACATGGCTTTCCAGGACCTTAATGGCCTATGGGTAACTCGGATCCAAGGTATCAGACAACGGATATGGCAAACGCCACAAAAAAATCTTTGTATTCCGATCTGGCCATGAACAACGTAGCAAAACGCAATAGCAAGGATTTTGAGGAAGAGAAAATTTACATGAAATAGATCTGACTGAAAAATACCACCTGATCATCCCATTGATCCGTGACGATCACCCAGCAGGCTCTCAATGAAAGCACCAACGTCGGTTCTATATCCGGCATATCTCGTAGTAGGGGTCCTAAGTTAGGCGTCTTGGAGTGATGGTAACACGGACACATGATTTTACCCAGGTTCAGGCTCTCTTGAAGAGATAATACCCTACGTCAGCGGGACGGATGCACGTAATGATACTTTGGTCATACATGCAGGTCGCCATGACCTACCATGAGACGGACCAACGAATCTATCATTTGGTGAAATGACAACTGTTGTTGTCGATAAATCGCTTGGGTCAATTGATTGAACCATCATAAAAATCGCATGAGAGGGACCACAAAACCAGCACCTCTTGCATGCGGCCCAAAATGATGTACATTGAGAAGGGGTGATGTGTGTTTTCAATATAGAATAATGTACAATTTAGATGTGGTGCCTACCTCTCGATACAGACAACAACCATGAAGGCAAGGTAGTTAAGGACGAGATACACAAGGTACGATGTAGGTTTAACCCAGCAATCCGAGCATGTGGGAGGGAATCCTGACAACGCATGAGTTCGAACTTTGTGGTTGAGCGACATGTGACAGTGACCGGCTCTAACACGAACTAGGAGGAATCCATTCATGGCCAACACATAGCCCTCGTTATCGGTCAAAGGGATGATATATATACACTTGGGGAGCCCACAAATATGCGTGTCGTCACAAAAAACCGCACAAGGGAGACGTGGTCAATCAGAAAACCTGGTATACACTGCATGCGGCCCCAAAATATGTATGGGTACGGTTCTGTGTGATGTGTTTAAACCCGAATGCACAACTTCTATGGGCCACCAACTACATTACAAACCAAACATCATACCCGACTCCAAGCCTGGTTCAATACGTACGATGTCAGTTTCCCAACTTTGAGGGGGGGGGGGGGGGGTCGTCCCATGCATGCGCTCAAACTTTATTTGGTCTAGCATGGCACGCATCTATACCCCTATATAGTGTGCGAATAACTTTGAAAGTTGGTCGTTGGATGAAGCCAATCCGATGGTACAGAGATGGCAAATCCGAGAACTACTAGCCGTTGGATATTATCTACATTCCACCAGATTCTGCCACATGTACAATCTAGAAGACTCCATGGTTGAACTCAAGCATAATGCACAAACCTCAAAACACAAGCACTTCTCCTTTGTTCTAGGACCTTACATATCTTAATTCCAAACTTTTTTTTTGAAATGAATTGTCACTATTTGTTTTTTACTTTATGCTTTACAATGCACAATTCCATTAATATTAAAATACTTTTTTCTTTTATAAAACTAATTGATTTTGAATGAGATGAACTATAAGAATTAAACATACATCTACATCATGCATATGTGACTCAAAGCTTACATGCTATAGTGTGGTATTTATTCGTAATTTGGTTACCAAATCTCATGTGTGCAATGCACGTGTACCTTACTAGTATCGATAGGAAACCATCATGGTCAAACCCCTCTCGTTGTTGGGTCAAAGGGGTAGATTGTGTGGGCCCCCTCATTGTCGGTAAAGGATAATATATATACCTCGGGGATCCCACAGATATGTGCAGCATCTATAAACCGCACAAGGGAGACATGCTCGATCAAAGCACCCTGCCCCCTATGCCCTGCATGCGACCTGAAAAAGGTTTATATAATCACCATGACAGGTCACTATAGAGTGAATCATTCTTTAATTATTTTAGAGCAAAAAATAATCAATAAAAACATAGTCTACAAATTAGCAAAACAAGGATCCCCAGGTTAATATAATCGCCATGACACGGTCATTATAGAGATAAATGAAGCTTGAGATATGCAACTTCTCACTGGGTCACCCATCCTTGGACTACCCCAGCCCGAGCACGCTTAACTTTTGCGTTCCATTCAACTATATAGGATGGGGAGCAGCCCCTTGCTGATAGTTTGGGGCTGCTCCCCTTGCTGTTCCATTCGACTAGGCTATAGGATGGAAAGGACGGTTCACGCATGACTCAGATCACACACGCAGCAGGGAGAGGGGGCATCGGCCATAGTTTGGTAGGCAAACGACTTTCGTGAGTGAACCGTGTGCTATTTGAAAACATTTCATGAGAAAAATCTCGGTTTTTAAATCCCCGTAAATCCAAAACTCACACGAATATCGTTAAATTTGGCATGGTGTCATGACATGGCACATATATGTCTAGGAATTTTTTTCGTCCATTTTGGCGCAAGTTTTATTAAAAGCATCTTACAATCTGGAGCTTCTCTCAAAGAAGCCTCGTGGTTCCGATAGGGAAACATGTCCCCCTTGTGGGCGAAACGATAATCACTGCCTCTTTTCGCCTTGTATTTTCTTCTACGGGCAACATGGAACGACATGATATCCGTGCTAAAATTTAAACTCATGCAGGGTTTGTTTGACCTTTTTATACACTAATTGAGTTTCCTAGGCATTTAATGTCCATAATTAAAATCTGAACTTCAAATACATGCTCCAGTTCACCAAAATGGCTAGAAAAATTATACATGTGTCCTTGGGTGCATGTTTAGGTCCCATGCCAGGAATGGGGACGAATTACAACTGTACCGGCGTCCTGGCTCCTCCTCAAACATTTGGAATCTAGGTTTTTAAATCCCTGTAAATCCAAAACTCACCAGAAAGTGATGAAAGTTGGCATACTGTCGCGTCATGGCACCTATATGTCGTGGTAAAAACATTGTCCAATTTGGGCCAAGCTTTATTACAAACCGGAGCTTCTCTCAAAGAAGCCTCGTGGTTCCGATAGGGAAACATGTTCCCCTTGTGGCGAAACATAATCACTTCCTCTTTTCGCCTTTTATTTTCTTCTATGGGCAACATGGAACGACATGACATCCATGCTAAAATTTAAACTTATGTAGGGTTTGTTTGGCCTTTTTATACACTAATTGAGTTTCCTGGGCATTTAATGTCCATAATTCAAGTCTGAACTACAAATACATGCTCCAGTTCATCAAAATGGCTAGAAGAATTATACATGTGTCCTTGGGTGCATGTTTAGGTCCCATGCCAAGAATGGGAATGAATTACAACCGTACCGGCGTCTTGGCTCGTCCTCAAACTTTTGGAATCTTGATTTTTAAATCCCCATAAATCCAAAACTCACCAGAAATTCATCAAAGGTGGCATGGTGTCACGTCATGGCACATATATGTCATGGTAAAAACATTGCCAATTTGGGCCCAACTTTATTACAAACCTCTTGCAAACCAGAGCCTGTCGCAAGAACCCTCATGGTTTTGATAGGGAAATGTGTCCCCTTGTGGGAAAACGATAATCGCTCCCTCTTCTAGCCTCATATTTTCTTCTACGCGCAACAAGGAACAAAGGGAGATTCACGCTGAACTTTGAAATTATTCAGGGTTTGTTTGACCTTTTTTGTTCACTAGCACATATGCCCGTGTGTTGCAACGGGGAAGCAAATTGATTTGTCCACCAAAACACACATCAACACAACATGGTGGGGACACAGATGCACATGTCGAGGTATAAAAGAAATACATATCATGCTTTAGTGTCTATTACTATAATGCATGCATACATGGCCATCGAATAAGTATGAATCTTTACCTGTATTGGTCACTTTCTCTTTGATGCTGAGAAGCAACCTCTAGTTGGATGGTTAGGAGGGCAGTGGTACATTAATCCCACCAGGGATTAAACCCCAGGTTTGACGGATTGGTGTCGCATAAAGACAATTTTTTTCAGTGGGAGATGACGTTCACATCGATAATGAAGCGCTTGTGGTCACTTACTCGATCTCAAAACTCGTCAGCTCAATCTCTCGGAGGTGTTAATAACGGCATGATATGTGTGTGTGAATTCATAGGGGCGAGTATATGTACGTGCTTGTGACTTGTGAGCATCTATGTCTGTATTGTGTTTACAATTTTTTTTTACTCTTTGCATGCATCAATAATGTGTTTGTGCGTTGAGCCGAAAGAAAAAAAATCATGGTACATTTTTAGTGAGTCATTTATGTTGCCAATTTTAATGTTCACCACAGTCGTCCATGATGGTAGGATTTCTGTGGTTCACAATGACAAAAAATGTGACACCACAATCATGTCTCCAACGGTGCCTCCTTTAGCTTTGCGCTATCATTGGATGGAGTGAGATGCTTCTTAATATTCGAATGCAATTTTTTGCATTATTTGAACTTGGTCCAAACACAAGCATTTCGCGTATAAGGTTTTCTCCAAAATAGATACACACATCTCGTACCCCACATCCGTGCAACACCTTCATGGATTCATGCTTGTTGTAACACCCCAAACTATTATTCCATTATTTCAAAATTACCCATCAACACACTTGCAATTTAAATCCCTTTTGTTTCTATTTTTTAGTTCATGCTATATTCTCCATTACTCCAATTCAATTTGTGTATCTTTGATATATTCCATAGTAGCCACATGCAAATTCTTAGCTCAATCAAAAAATATTGGAGGGGATATTTTCTTTGGAAAACGCTAACCTTCAGCCGGCTGATGCCCGCACAACATCCGCCGCCTGTGTAGCTGTCAGATTGATTTTGATCGAGTGCTCGTACTGGTGACAAGTCCCGCACAACTAGTTTTTTTTACAACAAGCGTCTTGTTTCAAGAGCTTTCTGCAACAAAGATCTTGTTTCAGAAAGAAAAAAAAGTGTTTGATGGTGAAGTTCTTCTTTCGGCAACAGTCTAGTTTCAGAAAGTTTCCACAACAGAGGTCTTGTTTCAGAAAGAAGAAAAATGGTTCGACAATCAATATTTTCACTTCTGCAACAAGGGTATTGTTTCGGAAACATAGCCCCGGTTGCAGAAAACGTAGAAAGAGCGTCCCACGTTAGGGCAAGTATTACAACAAGACCCATGTTTCAGAAACATAGCTTCGGTTGCAGAAATCGTCAGAGGAGTGCCCGGTGTGAGATTTCATCGTTGTCGTGCTGGAGTAGAGACAACTGCTCGGGGTGCTGGTTTGGAGGAGGTACATCGATTCCGGCGGCCGGAAACGCTCCATGGCCGAGGTACTCAGGCCATTGCGGGGCAGTGATGATGTCTCAGTGGACCTTTGCAACAAGGTCCTTGTTGCAAAGCCATGAGCGCAACAAGCTAGCTGTTGTGAATGCGCCCAATTGGCTGGGGCGGTAGATCGGACGGTGTTTCGGGCGGCATGCGACAGTTGCCGAGGCGTCTAAGCTTATCAGTTTATCATTCGACGGACTCGTAGCATTGCCCATTTTCTTTTCTCTTCTTCTCTATTTTCTTTTTAAAAAATGGAAATGCGCAGTGGAGTGGGCCGGCCTAGTGAATAGTGCCAGCCGGCCTCAATTGGCCAAACTAGACAAACGGGCCAGCTGTACCCCCCCCCGCTAACCCTAGTGGCCAAGGTAGGGGATCGTTTCCCTAAAAAAATAAGCCAGGGAGATCGATCCTCGCCCCCGCTCGATCCCCACGAGGTGCACACGCCGCTACCAGGGCACACCTGCCTCGCGTCTCCTTTGCCCCATTCCACGAGCCGCTTCTTCCTCGCCCACCCGACCAACCCTCCCCTTCCTTCCATGCCACGTGACACATCCACGCGCGCACCCACCGCTGCCAGGGCTCCCTGCCTCACCCGATCTCGCGGGGCGAGCCGCTTCTTCCCCGCCGCGACCGAACCTTCCCTTGCGCCCCTTCTCCTCTGTTCGGACACACCATTTCTTCTCATGTGTGCCTCCTCCGTGACCACCAGCGCCCACCATGGCCACCATCGCTTCTCCTATGTACCTCCCCTCCGGCCACAGGCGCCCATGGCCAGCACCATCGCGTGGGCTGAGCACCCCCGTGCACAGCTCCCGTCTGCAGCAGCACTCCGCCCGTTCCATTTACTTCTCTCTTTACACATTTGGGAGTTTAATTCCTCTTTCACTATGTTCCCTTTCCTTCGGTCCCTTCTCTTCTAGTGCGGCTTGATCCTCGTGATAACTTCTATACATATATAAAATGAATAGAATAGATGTAACTTAGCGAGGCGGGACTATATTGGTATTAAAAAATTAGAATTTGGGGAGAGACCTATCTGTGAGGAGGAGACAACACGGGTCAAGCTCTAATATGGGCCAAATACAGCACCTGCCAGCAGAAGGCCCAATAAACGGAACGAATTGTTAACTAATAAACGTATGTGGAAAGACTAAAAAGCTAATAGACATATGAAGAACTATGAAAGCCTCCGTCTTCTAATATTAGGTCAAGATTAATTGAGTTTTCTAGACATTTAATGTCCGTAATTCAAATCCGTACTACAAATACATGCTTCAGTGCGCCAAAATGGCTAGAAAAAATGTACATGTGTCCTTGGGGTGCATGTTTAGGTCCCATGGAACGAATGAGAATGAATTCAACCATCTCACTGTCCTGGCTTGGCCACAAACATTGCGGATCTCAGTTTTTAAATCTCTGTAAATCCAAAACTCACCAGAAAATCATGAAACTTGGAATGGTGTCACTACATGGTACATATAATTGTCTAATTTGGGTGAAGCTATATTACAAGCCTCTTCCGAACCGAAACTTCTCGCAACCCTCGTGGTTCTGATAGGGAAACATGCCCCTCTTGTGGGAGAAACGATAATCGCTGCCTCTTCTCGCCTTGAATTTTGTTTTTTACAGGCAACATAGAATAACAGGAGTGTCGTGCTAAAATTTGAAACTATTCAGGGTTCGTTTGGCCATTGTATATATTAATTAAGTTTTCTAGGCATTTAATGTAGTCCATAATTCAAACTTGAACGACAAGCACATGCTCCAGTGAAGCAAAATGGGTGGGAAATCATACATGTGTCATTGAGAGCGTGTTTAGGTCTGATTTAAGGAATGTGAATGAATTACAAACTTCTCGTTGTCCTGAAACATTGAGAATCTTGGTTTTTAAATCCCAGTAAATCAAAAACTCACCAAAAAACATGAAACTTGGCATGGTTCATGACATGGCACATGTATGCCATGGTAAAAAAAGTCCAGTTTGAGACAAGGCACACACATTAATAGCCAACGAAGTCCTTTTTGAAACAAATAGCTGACACATTAATATCGTAAACGGTTGTATTATATGACCGTGTCAAAATTTAACCATACTCGGTGGCGTGCGTGCAGTTTTTTGATTAGAAGGGACAAGCGCGAGAAGTCCTCCGTGTAGGCTCGACGGGACATGTGCGAGCAGTCCGCCGCGCAGGCTCGACGGGACGCGTGCATCCTATCCATCTCGCAGGCTCGGCGGGACATGCGCGAGCACCAAGGCTGCCCATGCTTACCAAGTGTCGGTGCAACAAACCCTGGGTCTGTTGCCCAAACTGTGCACATGCACGGGAGCAAGATTAATTCACCAACCCGAGTCAGAGTACAAGCAACCAAGAGCATCGAAGAACCAACATGCAGATCAAGACGACCAAAGTCAAGCCAGAGAAGCAAGACAGCACCAGGAGAAAAGCCTCCCTTGCCGAGCAGGCGAGCTCGCCAAGGACGGGGTCACCCCAGAAGAACGCGCCCAAGACATCTCGGCAGGGCCTGCCGGGACTCAGGAAGGCAAAACCACCTCACCAACCACTCCTCCATGACCCACGTCGTCAAGCAATGCGGTGTCAAGCCGCAAAGTGACTAAGTGGCAGCCATTCACCACATGGCCGCCTCTTTCTACAGGAAATGCCTATAGATGAAACCTGTCTTGCAACGTGTCAAGCGAGCAGGCGTGGAGCTGGAGAGATAGCCCGGCAAGGCTTGCCGGCCAACCAACGATGTGGCGTTGAGTGGTGCATTTAATGCGCCCTATCAGCCTGCAGAGTTAGGTATGATAGCACTGTCTGCTATCTTATCAATGCAGAATGACTACTTTGCCATTGTGGTGACCCCTTAATCTATAAAAGGAGGCCCATGGCAACCGTAGAAAGGGTTAGAAGGTTGGATAACTCACACCCCCATACGCGCGTAGCCATTGCCACGCCGGGCAAGTGTACTATGCACCACCACCATCATTCCATCATCAATCCACCAAAGCAGGAGTAGGGTTTTACGCCTCACGGCGGCCCGAACCGGGGTAAAATTTGTTGCTGATCTCTGCCGTGCTGCCACACGCTCGTCTGCTCTTTGTGCAACGTGATGTCCCCCCACCGAACCAGCAAGGGGCCCTCTGGTCCCATAGGTGGTCGTGGTTTCCCGCGACATCTTTGGCACACCAGGTAGGGGGATCGCTTGCCCGAACCTGAAGGTGTGTGTAGCGCGTCATCTTCATCACCATCTTCACCTTCGATCACGCCATCGACCATGGCACCCAAGAAGAAACCTAGTGCTTCGGCTCATCCATCCACCTCGAAGGCTCCGCCGCCCGCGGCCTCTAATGCCGCAGGGGATGCGGAGGCGCACGAGGACGTGGACACTGCTGGGGACATGGTCGGAGCAGGCGGCATTGTCACCACTTCCCCTGCGGCCAACACAGGAGCAGGAGACATCGGAGGAGAACAGCATCAGCAACGCCCCGACGGCCATGCTCCCCAAGGTACGGGTGAGGGGGTTACTCTATCCATGCCCCCTCCTCTCGCTGATGGGAACAACCACAACAATGGCGCTTGGAACGGGGTAGACCGTCGCCCTCCGACCGCCCCCATCATGGGAGCGACCGCGGCGCAGGCGCCTCCCCCGGGACGGGTCGACCAAGTTGTTGCACCCGACGGAGCCACTGGCCCTCAAGCATAACTCCAACACCGTGTTCACTTCCTGAACTCCGCCGAGAAGAGACCATTTCAAGCATAACTCCAACACTGTGTTCACTTCCTGACTCCACCGAGAAGAGACCATCACGGTTACACATGCGGTTGATGTATTTTAATTTAAGATCAACTTCGGTTTTCTACAACCGGACATAAACAAACCGTGGGACGGCTTTCAAAGTTCAAACCCTACAGGGGTGTCCCAACTTAGCCCATCACAAGCTCTCATGGTCAACGAAGGATATTCCTTCTCCCAAGACATTCTGATCAGACTCGGCATCCAGGTTACAAGACATCTTGACAATGGTAAAACAAGTCCAGCAACACCGCCCGAATGTGCCGACAAATCCCGATAGGAGCTGCACATATCTCGTTCTCAGGGCACATTCAGATGAGCTCTCCATACAACTAAAACCAAACCTCGAGTTTCCCCGAGGGGGAGCTGCACAGGGCTCTAGTTTGGACCAACACTCAGAGGAGCATTGGCCCCGAGGGGGGGGGTAAAATAATGATGACCCTCAGGAGCGCGACTCCCAAGGGAAAAGAAAAGGCTCGGTGGCGAATGGTAAA
The DNA here is from genome assembly GCF_003073215.2 of Triticum urartu. Lineage (NCBI taxonomy): Eukaryota > Viridiplantae > Streptophyta > Magnoliopsida > Poales > Poaceae > Triticum > Triticum urartu. The sequence goes on from NC_053023.1 coordinate 116,647,529, forward strand.
ACCAATGTTGGGCATTGCTGGAGGAGTTTTATTCAAGGCGAACTGTCAACGGATTCCCATTATAACCCAACCGTGTAAGGAACACAAAATCTGGGAACATAACACCGATATGACGGAAACTAGGGCGGAAAGAGTGGAACAAAACACCAGGCATAAGGCTGAGCCTTCCACCCTTTACCAAGTATATAGATGCATTAATTAAATAAGAGATATTGTGATATCCCAACAAATATCCATGTTCCAACAAGGAACAAACTCCAATCTTCACCTGCAACTAACAACGCCTATAAGAGGGCTGAGCAAAGCGTAACATAGCCAAACAACGGTTTGCTAGGACAAGGGGGGTTAGAGGCTTGGCACAATATGGGAGGCATGATAAGCAAGTGGTAGTATCGCAGCATAGGCATAGCAAAAGAGCGAGCAACTAGCAAGCAAAGATAGAAGTTGATTCGAGGGTATGGTCATCTTGCCTGAAATCCCGCAAGGAAGAAGAACGAGTCCATGAAGAAGACAAACGGACGAAGTCGAACGAATCCTCACAACACGACGTTACCGGATTACCGAGAAGAGTACACCGGAAAGGAAGCAAACAACATAGTAAACAACCATCACCATAATCATGGCACGATGCGCAAACAAGTATGATGCATGTCCGGTTTAATGAGGCATGGCATGGCAAAGTGCACAAACAATCCTACAAATTAAGTGGAGCTCATTATGCAACCCGTTGCATATGACGAAACACAACAACAATTATTTAGTTCTCTCCCGTTTAAATACTCAACAATATTAAATGTTGGTAACATGGCAAGAGGTGAAGCATAATGAAACTATCTAACTAGGCAAGTTTAAATGAGGCCGGAACAACAAAACAACAAGTCCGGAAACTCCTCATGTGCATAATTGGTTTGGTACTGTTCTGCCCTAAACACTATTTTAGGGTTGTTAAACATGCAAATGAAAGCACCATGTTAAACTAGGCATTTTTCTACCCCATTTACATATAAAGTTTATTAAAATACTGAGTTACGGTTATTTAGTTATGAATTAAAGCATTTTAACATGGCATTAGGAGCAAAATTTAAAACAAACATTTTAAGCATTTTAAACATAGATGAAAGGTTGCAAATTATTAAACTAGATGAAATTCTAGTCAAGTTACATATTATTGACATGTTTTAAATGATGCATTGGGTTCAAAAGTTATTAGCAGTTTAAAAATAGGGCAGTTTTTGTAAATATGCAAAGCCCTGAGAAATTAAATAATTCGCTGACAACAGAAAAAAAACGAACGGGCCTGAAACTGGGCCGCCCAACGCAGGGAAAAGAAAAAAAAACAAGAGGTGCTGGGGCTTCCTCACCCATGGGCTGAAGGCCAGTTTGCGGAGAGGCTCGCTGCCGGATCGGGAGTGGGCTTGCATGGATGGGCCTTGCTGGCGGGATGCGGTTGCTGGGCCGCTCACATGCGTGACCCATGCGCTGGTCAACATCGCGCGTCCCCCTCGCTCGCACGATCTGGAGCAGGGACGTAGAGGCTGGCACGCCGGCGAACTCCCGCGGTGAGGGAGGGCGCTTGGAGGCAACGGGGGCCCTAGGCGACGCGGGAATAGCTGGATCCGGTCCCGCGCGACTGAATCCGGGCAATGCGGCGGTGGACGGAGCTCCGACGATTGCAGAGAAGGATCCGAGGCGGCGGCGGCCATGGCTTCGAGCTCCCTGGTTCCTGCAGGCAGAGAGGGAGATGGTGAGCGGGCGAGGGCTGCACGTGGAGTCCGGCGAGGTTGCCGTGGTGCGGGCGGTGGCGAGAGGCCGGCAGGTGGGAGTCCGGCGAGGTTGTCGTGGTGCGGGCGGTGGCGAGAGGCCGGCAGGTGGTGGAGTTCGATCTGGATCGGGAGCTCCTCTCCCGATCTGGATCGGTCGGTCGAACGGGTACGGGCGGCGGCACGGTCGGGCATGCTTGGGCCTGACGGGCCAGATCCGGACCCCGGCGGGCCGCGCAGTGGAGAAGGAGGCCTGGGACGCGTGGCGCGAGGGGATTGGATGCGGGCGTGGTCAGGTGGCTACGTGGCGCCGCTGGGTTGGTCGGGGAAGGTGGCACTGGTGGTGGCTGGCGGCGGCCGGCCGTAGGGGCGGCGACAAGTGGGGAGGCAGGGGTGGTGCGGCACGGAAATGGTGGTGGGAGGCAGCTAGAGGTAGGTGGGGGGGGCTAGGGATGCCCAAAAATGGAAGGAGGGGTCTATAAATAGCAAGGGGCTAGGGTTAGGGGAACTATCATCCGTTTTCGGGCATCGGATCTTGATCCGACGGTCCGGAGCGGAGTGGTTTTAGGTGGGCTGCAGGTGGCTGTGTAGAGGGGGTTGGGCTGAGAGGAGAGGGGAAAATGCAACCCGGCAAGGTTTCGGGAGATCGGAAACGTCCGACGATAGACCGGCTATAACGCCGCTATATGTTTAATGGTTGGGCTATCAAACGAGCTCCAAATGCGAGGAAACTTGACAGGCGCACTGTCTACACTATAGTAAGACCGCACGCCAAGTTTCAACCCATTCCGAGAACATTTTCCGGCCACTTATAAAATAATATTTTGGACCTGCCGCGGGCGCGTGCAAGTGTGACTGGGCTCAGAACAGACAATAGAAGGAACTGGTGGAACCCGGACGGATGCAGGTTTTGAAAAACATGATGATGCAATGCACATGGTGACATGACAAGATCCAACACGCAAGAAAAAGACAAGGCAACAATAGCGAATAACTGGAGGACACCTGGCACATCAGTCTCGGGGCATCACAACACTCCACCACTACGAGAGGATCTCGTCTCGAGATCTAGAATGGCATTGGAGGGAAAAAGAAGAGGAAGAGGTGAGGTGAAACTAAGTTGCTTCTTTGACAAACGAGTGATACCGAAGAAGCTTGAAAAGGTTAAGCCATTGAAAGAAAGAATTCAATGAAGAAGAACAAAGTTGAAAGCAGTCCTGTAGGGAAGATGAATAAGGAAGAACAAATTTGGCAGCACTCCGAATGAAAAGAAGGAGGATTGAGTAAGAACTTGATAAGATGAGAAGATACTTGATGAAATCACAACACACTGCCTCCGAAACTAAAAGAATGGGACAAGGAGTAAGAAAGATCACAGACAGCACTCCGGTTGAAAAGAAATACAAGGCTTGATAAGGCGAAAAGAACTTGAGCAAAAAGGACAGAACACTCCGGTTAAATGGATAAGCAAAAGAAAGAAGCATGATCTTGACAAAACAAAATGATGGGTTGAAAAGAGCAACATCGCAATGCCTCCGGAACAAAAGTAAGAATGGAATGGAATGAACTAAGGGGAACACGATCTTGAGAGAGCACACTTACAACAAATACTAGAACGGAGTTGTTGGAAAACCAACAACGAAAAGGATAAGCTTGTTGTGGGCTTATGGAAAACATCTCATAACTATGAGGTGAAATTCCGCCACTAACGGAAACAATGGATTTTGAATTGATATGAATAAGGAGGAGAGTAACTATTTCACCGGGAGGATAAAAGAACTTGGGTCATTTATAAGCACCATAATAGCCACAATCCTTAGAGAAGACTTTAGGTGAAATATAACCCAAGGTAACTCCAATGACGAGATTGGTGGATTTAAAATACCTCATCTTGATAACTTGTGAAACATGAAGCACGAAGGGAAATTATCAAGAATGACATAACACCACCTCAAAAGATATGTGTGAAAGAATTGCACTCCGGATTGCAAGATGAAGAAAACTTGAGCTCCTCTGAAAAAAATCTTGATGAACACTTCGAGAAGGAATTAAATCATTGGTGAACCATCATGTAGAACCTTCATGAAGAACTCCGGTAGTAAAAGAAATGATCAATCGAAATGGAGGATGAAAAGAATAAGGTTGAAGCCTTGCAATGATTTAAAAGAATCTCCGTGGTGATGTAATTGCGAGAGCCAGGAACTCCGGGAGAAGAAAAGATAAAACATCTCGAACCAAGAATGTGATATGATGCACCTACGGAATAAGAAATTGAATCACTTGGAAGAAACAAGAATAAGAATTACATTATGCTTATCCTTCACCAATTCAAATTGATGACAAGCAATGGAATTGGCATACTACTTATTCTCGTAGAAAGGATTAAGCGAGATATAGCACAAACTTGGGAAGGTCTTCGATGAATCCACCGGTAGGATTGAAAACAGCAAATGAATTGATATGATAACAAGGTAAGAAGAATCTTGAACTAACCACCATAAGTATTGGAAATGAACAAAGTAAAAGGGATGAATCACCGGGTAAGAATTGTGAAATGAACGAAGATACTTGAGACAAACTAGATACATGAGAACAAAGGGATCACGACTGATTAGAGATCACTTGAACGATGCACCGGTAAGATTGGAGAATGATAACGGAAAGCTGGAATGAATAAATCTGAGATGATGGGCTCCGGATGATCAAACTAAAAAGACTCCTGAATTGCTTCGGATGGGTGAAAAGAATTCTCACAATCGAAAACAATTATGAGAGGAAGGCATAACGCTAGAACCACGAATCTTGAGAGAACGGGCCAAGATTTGAGAGAAACTCTTTTTCGGACTTCAAATCTCCGAGAATGACGACGAGAAACACCACCACGAATCGTTGAGATACTCCGGAATGACGATTTTAAAGGTTGAACCAACAATGAAAAGAAATGAAAGATCTTGGAGAAAGACATTTGACTGATGACAATTCATTCTTACGTCAAACTTCAAAAAGAATTTCAGAGTAACTCCGGGAAGATTAGAAGAGTTAGATAAGATCCTGGGAAAAGACTTGTGGGTTAGGGCCCACTCAAAAGAAACACCGTTAGAATGATTAAAAAGAGAGGTTGCACCAGTTGAATTAAAAGGCTTGAATGAGATAACATCCTCAAAAATAGCTTGAACGGATTAAGAGTGAAACACGAATCTTCTGAGATATCTTTAGCACTCTGGAACAATTGAATAGTGAGAAGTGGATGATTAAGAATAGCACTGGCATGAGAAAGCATTGAAACGAGGAAAGGATATGATCAACACTGAAAGCTTGGATTGGTTCCATCGGAAAAGGAAAAGAATGGTGAGTGATGAACGAGTAGAACATCTTCAAGAGAATCCCCGGGTAAGAACGTTGAAAGTTAAGAATGAAGAGTCTTCACATCCATAAGATGGATATTTGATTAAGACATTTGAGTCCTTGAAGAAAAAGGGTGGGTGGGCGGGAAAACAAAGGCAGCTTGGGATGGATGAAACAAACAACGTTGAGAAAACTGAGATTGAATCTTGTGGATGTTGAGAATGAACGGATCCGCTTGAAGAGAAACACACCGGTTGAAAAAGATTGACATGACAATATCGATTATCATGAAGGATTAGTATTCACATCAGAGTATGAGAACACCATTTAAGAAAGGTATGGAATCAACACTTGACTTCGAAGCAACTCGAATAACACAACTCCAAAAACAAAACAAAGGATTGGCTTGCAAAATAAGCCGGAACAAACATATGATAGAGATTTCGTCCGAAGTTTTTGTGGTGGGGCCTACACGGGCTCGATCGTACAGCACCATCATGTACAAGGCAGTGCATATGACATACGAAGCGTCCCCGAGTCGGCATAGCCAAGGACTCTTTAAGACACAACGAGACCACTTTAAAACCAACCGTGAATAGGCGGACCACTAGACGTCGAACCCCAATTTCGTATCATACATCCGTTAGAAAGATATCCTAAGAGCTACTTGAATTCCCACTTTAAACTCCCAGAATTTTCCGGTTATGCAATCAGGTGTTGGGGATACAGGGGAAGCATAATATCTCACCCAAAACTAGCAAATCCTACATCCAGCTGTATCCATCCTTCAACACATAACCAAGAAACCTTCAGAAATCGTCTACCTCAACCTTCGAAAAGCATCTGTTATACGAGTTATGGCAATACTGCCGAACTCCTGCCCCAGTACTGGGTGGCTTCGAGGTTATCTCACCAACAACTGCATAAAAGAGATTTTCGATGTCGGCGAAACTAAACTCGGGTATTCCAGAACTGCAACGATAAAATTGTGATGACAACACCTCAGAGCTCAACTCCCCGGGACACTGCCACAACCCCTAAATGTCAGGAGGCACCAAGAACAATGTTCTCGTCACAAAACCATCGGAACGATTCCAAGATACCCGCGTGATCCTAAATTTTTTTAGTGAAATTTGAGAAGAGAAGAGTCAAAACTCTACGTCAGGATGCCTCACCAGAGCGACAAAGGGACTGGGGAGTAAAAAGAATTCCTAACTCTCTGATATATATAATCCTAAATGACTCAAAACATTTTTCTAGACTCAACAACGCCAGCTATTCGATCAAGCAGGGGGCTCCTAAGGTCGGGGAAGGCTCTGATTACCAACTTGTAACGCCCTCGATGCGGCTATATCTCCCACGTGTCGAAGCACAACTTAGAGGCATAACCGCATTGAAAGCAATGTCGCAAGTGAGGTAATCTTCACACAACCCATGAAATACATAAGGGAAAGAGATACATAGTTGGCTTACAATCGCCACTTCACACAATTACATGAATAAAGCATTACATCAACCAGATACAATCAAGGTCCGACTACGGAACCAAAATAAAAGAAGACTACCCCAAATGCTACACAGATCCCCGATCATCCTGACTAGGCTCTACTACTGATCAACTAGCACGAAACAACACAAAGGACAAGATCTTCATCGAGCTCCTCCTTGAGCTTGGTTGCGTCACCTGCTCGGTTACATCGGCACCTGCAAACTGGTTTTGGAAGTAACTGTGAGCCACGGGGATTCAGCAATCTCACACCCTCGCGATCAAGACTATTTAAGCTTATGGGTAAGGTAAAGGTATGAGGTGGAGCTGCAGCAAGCGACTAGCATATTTGGTGGCTAACAACGCAAATGAGAGCAAGAAGAGAAGGAAAAAGCACGGTCGAGAATCTATGATCAAGAAGTGATCCTAGAGCAACCTACGTCAAGCATAACTCCAACACCGTGTTCACTTCCCGAACTCCGCCGAGAAGAGACCATCACGGTTACACACATGGTTGATGTATTTTAATTAAGATCAACTTCAGGTTTTCTACAACCGGACATTAACAAATTCCCATCTGCCCATAACCGCGGGCACGACTTTCGAAAGTTCAAAACCCTGCAGGGGTGTCCCAACTTAGCCCATCACAAGCTCTCACGGTCAATGAAGGATATTCCTTCTCCCAAGACATTCCGATCAGACTCGGCATCCAGGTTACAAGACATCTCGACAATGGTAAAACAAGTCCAGCAACACCGCCGGAATGTGCCGACAAATCCTGATAGGAGCTGCACATATCTCGTTCTCAGGGCACACTCAGATGAGCTCTCCATACAACTAAAACCAAACCTCGAGTTTCCCCGAAGGGGCGCTGCACAGGGCTCTAGTTTGGACCAACACTCAGAGGAGCACTGGCCCGGGGGGGGGGGGTAAAATAATGATGACCCTCAGGAGCGCGACTCCCAAGGGAAAATAAAAGGCTAGGTGGCGAATGGTAAAACCAATGTTGGGCATTGGTGGAGGAGTTTTATTCAAGGCGAACTATCAAGGGGTTCCCATTATAACCCAACCGCGTAAGGAACGCAAAATCCGGGAACATAACACCGATATGATGGAAACTAGGGCGGCAAGAGTGGAACAAAACACCAGGCATAAGGCCGAGCCTTCCACCCTTTACCAAGTATATAGATGCACTAATTAAATAAGAGATATTGTGATATCCCAACAAAATATCCATGTTCCAACAAGGATAGAACTCCAATCTTCACCTGCAAGTAACAACACTATAAGAGGGGCTGAGCAAAGCGGTAACATAGCCAAACAACGGTTTGCTAGGACAAGGTGGGTTTGAGGCTTGGCTTAACAATATGGGAGGCATGATAAGCAAGTGGTAGGTATCGCAACATAGGCATAGCAAAAGAGCGAGCAACTAGCAAGCAAAGATAGAAGTGATTTTGAGGGTATGGTCATCTTGCCTGAAATCCCGCAAGGAAGAAGAACGAGTCCATGAAGAAGACAAACGGACGAAGTCGAATGAATCCTCACAACACGACGTTACCGGATTACCGAGAAGAAGTACACTGGAAAAGGAAGCAAACAAAATAGTAAACAACCATCACATAATCATGGCACGATGCGCAAACAAGTATGATGCATGTCTGGTTTAATGAGGCATGGCATGGCAAAGTGCACAAACAATCCTACCAATTAAGTGGAGCTCATTATGCAACTCCGTTGCATAATGACGAAACACAACAACAATTATTTAGTTCTCTCCCGTTTAAATACTCAACAATATTAAATGTTGGTTAACATGGAAAGAGGTGAAGCATAATGAAACTATCTAACTAGGCCAGTTTAAATGAGGCCGGAACAACAAAACAACATTTTTGGTTTTGGTACTGTTCTGCCCTAAACAAAATTTTAGGGTTGTTAAACATGCAAGATGAGAGCACCATGTTAAACTAGGCATTTTTCTACCCCATTTACATATAAAGTTTATTAAAATCTGAGTTACGGTTATTTAGTTATGAATTAAAGCATTTTAACATGGCATAGGAGCAAAATTTAAACAAACAACATTTTAAGCATTTTAAACATAGATGAAAGTTGTAAATTATTAAACTAGATGAAATTCTAGTCAAGTTACATATATGACATGTTTTAAATGTATGCATGGTTCAAAAGTTATTAGCAGTTTAAAAATAGGGGCAGTTTTGTAAATATGCAAAGCCCTGAGAAATTAAATAATTCGCTGACAACAGAAAAAAACGAACGGGCTGAAACTGGCCGGCCCAACCAGCAGGGAAAAGAAAAAAAACAACAAGAGGTGCTGGGGCTTCTCACCCATGGGCTGAGGCCCAGTTTGCAGAGAGGCCTCGCTGACTGGATCGGGAGGTGGGCTTGGCATGGATGGGCCTTGCTGCGGGATGCAGTTGCTGGGCCAGCTCACATGGACGTGACCCATGCGCTGGTCAACGCGCGCGTCCCCCTCGCTCGCACGATCTGGAGCAGGGGACGCAGAGGCTGGCGACGCCGGCGAACTCCCGCGGCGAGGGAGGGCGCTGGGAGGCAACAGGGGCCCTAGGCGACGCGGGAATAGCTGGATCCGGTCCCGCGCAACCGAATCCGGGCAATGCGGTGGTGGACGGAGCTCCGGCGATAGCAGAGAAGGATCCGAGGCGGCGGCAGCCATGGCTTCGAGCTCCCTGGTTCCTGCAGGCGGAGAGGGAGATGGTGAGCGGGCGAGGGCGAGACGAAAAGGGAAGGAGAGGGGGCAACGAGGCAGGCCTGCACGTGGAGTCCGGCGAGGTTTCCGTGGTGCGGGCGGTGGCGAGAGGCCGGCAGGTGGCGGAGTTCGATCTGGATCGGGAGCTCCTCTCCCGATCTGGATCGGTCGGTCGAACGGGTACGGGCGGCGGCACGGTCGGGCATGCTTGGGCCCGGTGGGCCAGATCCGGACCCCGGCGGGCCGCATGGTGGAGAAGGAGGCCTGGGACGCGTGGCGCGAGGGGATTGGATGCGGGCGCGGTCAGGTGGCTACGTGGCGCCGCTGGGTTGGTCGGGGAAGGTGGCACTGGTGGTGGCTGGCGGCGGCCGGCCGTAGGGGCGGCGACAAGTGGCGAGGCAGGGTTGGTGCGGCACGGAAATGGAGGTGGGAGGCGGCTAGAGGTAGGTGGGGGGCTAGGAATGCCCAAAAATGGAAGGAGGGGTCTATAAATAGCAAGGGGCTAGTGTTAGGGGAACTATCATCCGTTTTCGGGCATCGGATCTCGATCCAACGGTTCGGAGCAGAGTAGTTTTAGGTGGGCTGCAGGTGGCTATGTAGAGGGGGTTGGGCTGAGAGGAGAGGGGGAAATGCAACCCGGTAAGGTTTCCGGAGGCCGGAAACGTCCGACGATAGACCGGCTATAATGCCGCTATATGTTTAACGGTTGGGCTATCAAACGAGCTCCGAATGCGAGGAAACTTGACAGGCGCACTGTCTACACTATAATAAGACCGCATGCCAAGTTTCAACCCATTCCGAGAACATTTTCCGGCCACTTATAAAATAATATTTCGGACCTGCCGCGGTTGTGTGCAAGTGTGACTGGGCTCAGAACGGACAACAGAAGTAAGTAGGGGAACCCGGACGGATGCAGGTTTTGAAAAACATGATGATGCAATGCACATGATGACATGACAAGATGCAACATGCAAGCGAAAGACAAGGCAACAATAGCGAATAACTGGAGGACACCTGGCACATCGGTCTCGGGGCGTCACATATCCCTAGCAACAATGGCCCGGAAAAGGAGAAAGTTGGACACCGGTAAGCCTCTCCCGGTAGAGCTGTCTGCTCCTGGCAGAGACCCTGCCAAAAACAACTCCTCGCAGCCTACTAGACCACACCCTCCAGCTGGGCCCATGGACCCCGTGAATGAGGCATGTGCCCCCGCAGCAGAGGAGGTGCCGCTAGTTCTTGTTGCCGAGCCCAGGCTCCAACTTGGGCAAGGGACATTGTCCACTTCCTCCAAACCGGAGAGCTTCCTAGCGACCAAGATGAAGCTGAAAGAGTAGCCTGGAGGGTCAGTATGTATCAGTTTGTCGATGACACTCTGTATAGAAGGAGGACCAACAGTGTGAAATTGAAGTGCGTCTATCGGGAAGAAGGAAAGGAATTGCTGGCTGAGATGCACAAAGGCATGTGCGGCTCCCACATTGGATCAAGGGCATTTGTTGGGAAAGCATTCCGGGAAGGATTCTATTGGCCCACAACACTCCAAGTTGTGGTTGAGCTAGTCACCAAGTGTGAAGCCTGCCAGTTCCATTCCAAGAAAACCCACCTGCCTACCCAAGCTCTTCAGGCAATCCCTCTATCATGGCCATTTTTGGTCTGGGGGCTTGATATCCTCAGCCCCTTCCCCCGACAAATCAGGGGCTTTGAATTCTTGTTCGTTGCTATCGACAAGTTTACAAACTGGCCGGAAGTGACTGCCGTGAGAAAGGTGACTGCTCAGTCGGCTATCAAGTTCTTGAAAGAATTGGTGTCTTGTTTTGGAGTTCCAGCAAGGATCATTACCGACAACGGCACCCAGTTCATGAGTCTCACCTTCATGCAATATGTTCATGCCCTCGGATGCAAGATCTCATTTGCCTCTGTGGCACACCCCGGAGCAATGGACAAGATGAGAGGGCAAACGCTGAAGTGCTGTAGGGACTCAAGACAAGAACCTTTGATACGCTGTAGGAGCACGATAGGTGGTGGATCGAGGAGTTGTCGGTAGTTCTCTGGTCCCTCAGAACAACACCAAACTAAGCTATCGGGTAGACTCCCTTCTCCCTGGTCTATGGGGCAGAAGCAGTTATCCCCATGGAACTCATTTACGGGTCGCCTCGAGTGCTTGCCTATGATGAAGTAGCACAAGATCAGCACCAGCGTGACGACATTGTGCTACTCGAGGAGAACCGTCTCCGGGCTACTACGTGTGCTACAAGCTATCAGCAAGCCCTGCGTCACTATCATAGCTGCATGGTTCATGCCCGGTGTTTTCAGGAAGGTGACCTTGTCCTTAGGCGCGTTCAGTCTGCCAAGGGTACAAACAAGTTATCATCGAAGTGGGAAGGCCCTCACTGGTTAGTACGAGTCACCAGATATGCCGCAGTCTGTCTGGAGACCGGAGATGGCATTCAATTGCAAAATTCATGGAATATTGAGCATCTCCGCAAGTTCTACCCGTAAGGCGCGGCTGTCAGGCCCTGCCCGGCAGCCACCCTTTTGTACAAGCCTTGCCTCAGCTGCATGTGTCGGTGTCAAAACCGGCATATCTCAGGTAGGGGGTCCCGAACTGTGCATCTAAGGATTGAGGGTAACAGGAGGCAGGGGACACGATGTTTAGTCAGGTTCGGGCCCTCCTAATGGAGGTAATACCCTACTTCCTGCTTGATTGACTTTGATTAGTATAGGGGTTACAAGAGTTGATCTACCTCGAGATCGTAATGGCTAAACCGTAGATGTCTAGCCTGTATGATTAAGATTACCTCTACGGACTAAAGCCTCCAGTTTATATAGACACCGAAGGGGGCTAGGGTTGTACATAGTCGGTTTACAGAGAAAGGAATCTTCATATCCGAATGCCAAGCTTGCCATCCACACAAAGGAGATTCCCATCCGGACCCTGGAAAAAGCCTTCTATATTTGTATCTTCGCAGCCCATTAGTCCGGCCCATGTCGCATAGCCCGGACGCCCGAAGACCACCTAATCCAGGACTCCCTCAGTAGCCCCTGAACCATGCTTCAATGATGATGTGTCCGGCCCGCAGATTGTCTTCGACATTGCAAGGCGTGTTCCTCCTCCGAATACTTTAAAGTAGTCTTCTAAACAAGAGATCTATATCCGACTCTGTATAACATGTTAACCCTTCCAACCATAAAGGCATGATACTTAAAATAAGATATATCCATCGACAGCTTTTTCTGGCGAAACGTCACGCTTAGCTCTGCTGTCATTTCGAACCGTTTTTGGGACTCCCACCTCGCATTTCAATATGCAACTCCCATTGACACGTCTTGTCAAAGCAGAGATCGTGTCCCCTTATTGCGGGATTCTCATCAATATGAGTTTTGGTAATCTAACCATGCTGTTCGCACGACCCCTTGGGAACAGGCGAGTTTTAAGGCTCGGGGGAGGGGGACGCTTGATATTCGCAGTCCATATAAGTGGATAGGATCCAACTCTTCCATCTCACGCCTCATTCTCTCGCTGCCTCCCCATCCTCGAGCTCCAGCGCCCAAGTTCCAAGCTTTTCTCCCCTCCACAACTCTTCCGACCATGGCCGACTCTCAAGGAAAGTGGATGGCCTCCTCTGTCACGAAGGAGAACATCAAGGAGTTACGGGAGGCGCAATATCTAACCGTTGAAATCAAGCACAGGCTTCCCGATCCGGCACAGTTCATCCTCACTCCAAGGCCTGGCAAGAGGGCGGTGTTCATCCCCCACTTCCTTTGCGGACTTGGATTTGCCCTCCACCCCTTTTGAGGGGTCTCATGTTCTACTACGGGCTGGATTTCATGATCTATCCCCAAATTCGTTCCTCCACATCTCGGCGTTCATCGTCATGTGTGAGGCCTTCCTCCGCGTCCCTCCACACTTCGGCTTATGGTTCAATATTTTCAACGTGAAGCCAAAGGTGGTCGATGGGCAACACGTGGGCTGCGGTGGCGCCATAGTGTAACACCCCATATGTAACCTGCCATATTTGTATTCCAACTCTTGCCATTTCCGGCACTAAGTTACAATATTTCCTCGTTGTCAGGTTTTTGTCTTCGTGTTGTTTTGTCTTTGTCATGCATCTCATATCATGTCATCATGTGCATCGCATTTGCATACGTGTTCGTCTCATGCATCCGAGCATTTTCCCCGTTGTCCGTTTTGCATTCCGGCGCTCCTATTTCCTCCGGTGTCCCTTTCTACCTCTTTTCATGTGTGGGTGTTAAACATTCTCGGATTGGACCGAGACTTGCCAAGCGGCCTAGGTTTACTACCGGTAGACCGCCTGTCAAGTTTCATACCATTTGGACTTCATTTGATACTCCAACGGTTAACCGAGGAACCGAGAAGGCCTCGTGTGTGTTGCAGCCCAACACCCCTCCAAAGTGGACCAAAACCCACCTAAACCTCCTCCATCATCTAGGTCGTTCGATCACGATCGCGTGGCTGGAAACCGTGCTCAATTTGGAGCCTCCTAGCTCCTCCTACCTATAAAAAGGCATCTCCCCCGAAATTTTCGGATCAAACCCTAGACTCTCCCTCTCCCCGCGTCGCCGGACACGTCCGTCCGGGTCGGACGCGTCCGCGCCGCCGCCACCGACCAATCGGCGCCCGACACGTCACCGCCGCCGACCCGCCGCCGCCGCGGGCCCGGAGAGCCCGGAATCGGCCCCCGCGGCCCATCTCCTCGCTGCCCCTCGCACCCGCCCGTGCCCGCTTCTCCTCTCCGCCCGGCCCCGCCCCCTCCGCCACGCCGCCGCACGCCATCGCCGACCGCCGCCTCGCCGGACTCAAGCCGGAGCCCCTCCGCCTGGCACTGCCCTGCCGCGCCAGCTCATCGGCCACCTCAACGCCGACCAGATCCGGCCATGGGCCGGCCGGATCGGGCATCTCCTCCCTCCGGTGACCTCGAGTAGGAGCCCGGCGAACCTCAGTTCGCGCCGCTACAGTAACCCTAGATCTGGATCGGGTTGACTTTTTGCCCTAACCCTAGTATTTTTATGCATTGTTCATCATGCCATATATCTGCATCCGTGGCTCCGTTTCGGGCGTGTAGCATATCAAATTGTTCGTCTCGAAGACTACTTCATTTCGTTCCATTGCACCATGTTCATTTGAGCTCATCTTCATGCCCTAAATGTTGTTGCAAGAGTGCTATGCAATGTTAGTTTCAGATTCTTATCAGTAATTGGACATTTTCATTTTTGCCATGATTAATGTGTGCCTCCTATGAACTTGAGCCCTACATGTGTTTTGAAGTATGCCATGCCATCTTTACAGGAGTGTATGCCATGTATTTTTGTGATCTCTGTGGTGACTAGCACAAGCATGCAAAGTAGCTCTCGTAATGTTGCTGTTTTTAGGGACTTAGAAATCTTCTAAGTCTTTGCCCTGTTAATATTTTTATGCCATGTATTCTTATAGCTACAGAGTTATCCATGCCTCTTTGGAGCATGATCAGTAAGGATGTTTTGTAGATATAGTTGTGCTCTATCCATCCATGTCATTGTTTACAATTATGGAGCACCCTAGCTTGACTCAATCGAGCTCTACTTTTGCTATAAAATATTCCTGGCAGAATGTTTACGTGTTAAGCATTTTTGCCGAGCTTGTTGTAGTTGATCCGTGCATGCTATGAGGTTGTTCTTGCCATGTTTACCTTCTATGCCATGTTTACTTGCTGGGTGTATGCTTAGGTTGTCATGCAATGCCTTGTGGTGAGTGCATCGAGCTCGTAAACATGCCTACTCAATATCTGTTTTGCCATGTTCCAGTTTTCTACTAAGTCTGAATCTGTTAACGCTAATTGCTATGCTCACATGGTTGCCAATGTATTTTCTGATCCCTTTTGGCTTATGGCCAGTAAGGGACTTTTGTTGTATGCTTTGCGTAGCTTCAAGCCATGTCTTGCTTTGCCACGATATGTTCCTGTAGCATGTTGTTATCTTGCTCTAAACATTGCTTCCTGATGTTAAATTCCTGACATGTTGTTATTTTCTCTAAGTCTGTAACCTGATATCCTTAGCACTTTTGCCATGCTTGTTTGAACCTGCCATTGAGTGAATTAGCCATAGCTTAGGCCCTGTTTGGTTCGGCTGTGGTTTTCTAAAAGCAGCTGTGAAAAATCTGCTGTGAAAAAACAGCTGTGGAAAATCTGATGTGAAAAAGATGTAGGTTATTTGGCAAACCAGCTGATACAACTTTTTCAGATTTTGGCCCGCAGTGGAATCAGATTTTGGAAAGCATGTCCTGGACTGCTTCCGCTTTTGGTTCAGATTTTGACAGCAGATTTCTGGAATCGGATTCTGCTAGGTTCGCCCTTTGGTTTAGATTATGCTGCGCGGCAGCGGAATCCGTTGATAAAAGCTGAACCAAACAGGGCCTCAGTGTTCATCTTTTGTCAAGCATCATGAGTGGATACTTCCATGTGCATTGTTGTTATGTTATGGTGCAGTAGCTTGTTGTTCTTGACGCATTTAGATGGCCTCGTGCTGTTAATCGCAGATCGGTGCCATATTTGTTTTGCTTGCCATTTGCAAACTGTGCATCCGATTCCGGTGATCTTTATATCGATACGACTTAAATCCACTCATCTTTCTAGTGGCACTCTTGGTTTTCCAAGTTGAGGCCAGGTTCAATCTTTCCTTTCCGAAGCATGCATATGCATTGCATATCGCATCCCTCATATCATGACATGTTTTGCATCATGTTGTTTGTGCATTGCACGTGGTTGATCATGTCTCCCTTTGCTTGTGTTCTTGCTTTGGGTAGAGCCGGGAGACGAGTACGTGATCGAGGAACCCGTTGAGTACGTTTATGAGGATCAAACTAACGTCAACTCGGAGAAGTTTACAGGAAAGATGACCATACCCTCGAAATCACTTCTATCTTTGCTTGCTAGATGCTCGCTATATTGCTATGCCTATGCTACGGTACCTACCACTTGCTTATCATGCCTCCCATATTGCCATGTCAAACCTCTAACCCACCTTGTCCTAGCAAACCGTTGTTTGGCTATGTTACCGCTTTGCTCAGCCCCTCTTATAGCGTTGCTAGTTGCAGGTCAAGATTGGAGTTTGTTCCTTGTTGGAACATGTTTATTGTTGGGATATCGTTATTATATCTTGTCTATTTTAATGCATCTATACACTTGGTAAAGGGTGGAAGGCTCGGCCTTATGCCTGGTGTTTTGATCCACTCTTGCCGCCCTAGTTTTCGTCATACCAGTGTTATGTTCCTTGATTTTGCGTTCCTTACACGGTCAGGTTATAATGGGAACCCCTTGACAGTTCGCCTTGAATAAAACTTCTCCAGCAATGCCCAACATTGGTTTTACCATTTGCCACCTAGCCTCTTTTCCCTTGGGTTTCCGGAGCTCAAGGGTCATCTTTATTTTAATCCCCCCATAGGCTAGTGCTCCTCTGAGTGTTGGTCCAAACCGAGTAGACTGCGGGTCCACCTTGGGGCAACTTGAGGGTTGGTTTTACTTGTAGGATGTCTCATCTGAGTGTGCCCTGAGAACAAGATATGTGCAGCTCCTATCGGGATTTGTCGCCACATTCGGGTGGCTTTGCTGGTTTAGTTTTACCATTGTCGAGATGTCTTAAAACCGGGATTCCGTGTCTGATCGGATTGTCTTGGGAGAAGGAATATCCTTCGTTGGCCGTGAGAGCTTGTGATGGGCTAAGTTGGGACACCCCTGCAGGGATTTGAACTTTCGAAAGCCATGCCCGCGGTTATGGGCAGATGGGAATTTGTTAATGTCCGGTTGTAGATAACCTGAACTTAACTTAATTAAAATGAATCAACAGAGTGTGTGGCCGTGATGGTCTCTTTTCGGTAGAGTCCGGGAAGAGAACACGGTCTCAAGTTATGATTGAACATAGGTTGTTCTAGGATCACTTCTTGATCATAGTTTATCGATCGTGCCTTTGCCTTCTCTTCTCGCTCTCTTTTGCGTATGTTAGCCACCATATATGCTAGTGCTTGCTGCAGCTCCACCTCATACCTTTTCCCTACCTATAAGCTTAAATAGTCTTGATCTCGAGGGTGTGAGATTGCTGAGTCCCCGTGACTCACAGATTCGTTCCGAAACCAGATGCAGGGACCGATGATGCCATTCCAGGAGATTCGACTGAGGTCAAGTGGGAATTCGGTGAGGACTCATGACGATACTACATTTCTTTTCCAGACGAGCAGTAGTGGTGCCCAGTTGGGGTGATCGGGGACTTTGTTGCATTTGTGGTTGTTCTTTATTTTGGTTCCGTAGTCAGACCTTGATTGTATCTGGATGAATGTAATGATATTTATGCTATTGTGTGACGTGGCGAGTGTAAGCCAACTATGTACCTCTTTTCCTTATTCATTACATGGGTTGTGTGAAGATTACCCCACTTGCGACATTTCTTACAATGCGGTTATGCCTCTAAGTCGTGCTTCAACACGTGGGAGATATAACCGCATCATGGGTGTTACAAGTTGGTAATCAGAGCCTTCCCCGGCTTAGGAGCCCCCTGCTTGATCGAATCACTGGCATTGTTGAGTCTAGAAAAATGTTTTGAGTCATTTAGGATTATATATATATATCAGAGAGTAGGATTCTGTTTACTCCTCAGTCCCTTCGTCGCTCTGGTGAGGCATCCTGACGTAGAGTTTTGACTCTTCTCTTCTCAAATTTCACAATTTTTTTAGGATCACGCGGGTATCTTGGAATCGCTCCGATGGTTTTGTGACGAGAACATTGTTCTTGGTGCCTCCTGACATTTAGGGGTTGTGGCAGTGTCCCGGGGAGTTAAGCTCTGAGGTGTTGTCATCACAATTTTATCGTTGCAATTCTGGAATACCTGAGTTTCGCCGATATCGAAAATCTCTTTTATGCAGTTGTTGGTGAGATAACCTCGATGCCACCCAGTACTGGGGCGGGAGTTCAGGAGTATTGCCATAACTCATATAACGGATGCTTTTTGAAGGTTGAGGTAAATGATTTCCGAAGGTTTCTTGGTTATGTGTTGAAGGATGGATACGGCTGGATGTAGGATTTGCAAGCTTTGGGTGAGATATTATGCTTCCCCTGTATCCCCAACACCTGATTGCATAACCGGAAAGGTTCGGGAGTTTCATAGGTGGGAATTGTTGTAGCTCTAGTATTTCTTCCGCGGATATTTGGTTTGTGATTGGGTAATCCTCACCAAGTATTTGTTCATGTCCGTACCTTGTTGTTTTATTCATCTACCTCTATCTAAGTGGTTTCTCAATTTATGGAAGTGTGACCATTTCAATTGGAGTGCACTCGTTCATTTTGTTCGGATGTTAAGACTATATGTTGCAATTTCGATCCATCTGATTCAGCTTGAATATATGTCTGTCAAGATGCTAACGGATGTCACCCTCTTCAGGATGGCTCCTCCAACGCGTCAGAATCCTGAACCACCGCCACCACCTCCACCTCCAGAGGCATGGCAAGCTGTGATGGACGCTACCAATGCAAACACGCAGCTGATCATGCAACTCTTGCAAGAGCGTAACCAAGGAAATCAAGGCCATGGAAGCAATCAGAATCAGTTTGCTACACTCAACTAGTTCCTCGCAAACCAGCCAAAGACCTTCAGTAACTGTGTCGAGGCAACATACGCTGATGATTGGCTCGTGGATATCTGCAAGAATTTCGAGTGCAGCAACGTCAGGCCTGAGGACTTTGTCAAGTTTGCCTCGTTCCAACTCAAAGATGAAGCTGCAGAATGGTATCAGCAATACAAAGATTCCATAGGAGGTCGTGTGATTACCTGGGATGAATTCCGTCAAGACTTCAAAGCTCTCCACATTCCTCATAGTGTTGTTGAGAGCAAGCGTGAGGAGTTCCCCAATCTGAAGCAAGGCAGCTTGTCGGTTTACCAGTATAACATCATGTTCCAGAAGCTCGCTCGTTTCCCTAAGCAAGACGTCCCTGACGAGAAGAACATGATTTATCAGTTCAGAGGTGGCCTCAGAGAAGATCTCCAACTAGCTCTTGTGCTTTTCGATCCGCAGAAGTACGATGATTTTTACAACATGGCACTAAAACAAGAGACTGCTCAACTCAAGTGCGATGCTTCCAAGAAGCGAGTCAAGGAAGAAACTCCTTCTTCCTCAACTCAAGTGGCAACTAAGCAGCAGAAGTATTGGTTGCCTCCTCCTCCTCCGTTCCATCAGCCTTATCAACAGAAGAGCAAAGGTGGCAATGGATCTTCCCACCCACCCAACCCAGGCTTTCAGAACAAGACTTCGGCTCATGCCCCAAGATCAAGTGCACCGTATCACTGTCCGCTCTCAGAGGTCACGTGCAACAAGTGTCAGCAGAAGCGTTACTATGCCAACAAATGCTTCAATTAGAGGCGTCTTCCTCCTCCTCCTCCTGGGAGATCTGCTAGCACTGCAGTGGTCAAGCATAATCCCAAGTTTGCAAAGGTCAACATGATGAACGCAACTCAGGCAGAGGACTCGTCAGATGTGATCATGGGTAACCTTCCTGTTAACGATATTCCTGCAAAAGTTCTTTTTGACACTGGTGCATCGCATTCTTTCTTGTCATTCCCATTTGCATCGAAGCACAATGTTAACACTGAGGTTTTGCCCAAAGTCATGCAAGTTGTTTCTCCCGGAAAGCTTATGACTTCTAGTTTGGTTGCTCCCGATGTTTCTATCACGTTGGGGGACTATAAGTCTCTGTCCTCTCAAGTGGTCCTTGGTAACTCGGATATTGATCTTATTCTCGGAATGGACTGGCTTTCTAAGCACAAGGCTCACCTTGATTGTGCTGCCAGGCAGATTTTATTGACACATTCGTCTAAGGATGTAATCGTCTTTGCTGCTCGGGATGATACCATTCGACTTTTTTCTCTCAACGAGAAGGGCGAGTTGGATGTCATCTCTCAGATGCCAGTCGTTTGCGAATATCAAGACGTCTTTCCAGAAGAGCTTCCAGGAATGCCTCCGCACCGGCCAGTTGAATTCGTCATCGATCTTGATCCTGGCACGGAACTTGTTTGCAAACGTCCTTACAAGCTTGGACCTGAAGAGTTGAAGGAGCTGAAGAAACAACTCGATATTCAAGAGCGTATGGGTCTCATTCGACCAGGTTCTTCTCCATGGGGTTGTGGTGTTCTTTTCGTCAAGAAGAAGGATGGAACGGACCAACTTTGTGTCGACTACCGTCCATTGAATAAGAAGACCATAAAGAACAAGTACCCACTTCCCAACATCAATGAGCTTTTCGAACAACTCAAAGGTGCTCAAGTATTCTCCAAGCTTGATCTCCTTATGGGCTATCATCAGATTCACATTTGTGAAGAAGATATTCCTAAGACAGCATTTAGAACAAGCTATGGTTCATATGAATACACTGTCATGTCTTTCGGCCTTGTCAATGCTCCTCTAACATTCTCTCGCATGATGAACTTCATCTTCAACGCCTACACAAATGACTTCGTCTTGGTCTACCTCGATGACATTTTGGTCTTTTCCAAGAACAAGGAGGATCATGCCAAGCATTTGAGATTGGTGCTAGATAAACTCAGAGAACATCAGTTCTATGCGAAGTTTTCTAAGTGCGAGTTTTGGCTCGATGAGGTTCTCTACCTTGGAGATATCATCTCTGCCAAGGGCATAGCTGTTAATCCTGAGAAGGTGTCTGCAATTGTGAATTGGGAACAGCCTCAGAACGTGAAGCAACTCCGTAGCTTCCTTGGGCTCACAAGCTATTGTCGAAGGTTCGTTGAGAAATTCTCTAAGATCGCGAAGCCTCTTTCCAACCTTCTCCAGAAGCATGTGAAGTACGTCTGGTCGCCTGAATGTGACTTTGCTTTCAACACCCTCAAAGAGAAGTTAGTCGCTGCTCCAGTTCTGACTCCTCCTGATGAATCCAAATCGTTCGAGGTCTTCTGTGATGCTTCCCTTCAAGGTCTCGGTGTAGTGTTGATGCAAGAGAAGAAAGTTGTGGCCTATAACTCTTGCTAGTTGAAGACTAATGAAAAGAACTACCCCACTCATGACCTCGAGTTGGCGGCAGTTGTCCATGCTCTTTTAACATGGAGACATCTCTTGTTGGGAAGGAAAGTGGACATCTTCACTGATCATAAGAGCCTCAAGTACATCTTCACTCAGCCAAACCTCAACCTCACACAGACTCGTTGGGTCAAAATGATTCAAGAGTATAATCCGAGTATTGAATATACTCCAGGCAAGGCCAATGTAATTGCTGACACATTGAGCAGAAAGGCTTACTACAACAGTTTGATTATCAAGCCTTCTCAACCAGAGCTTTGTGAAGCTTTCCGCAAACTCAATCTCCAAGTTATTCCTCAAGGATTCATTGCCAACCTCCAAGTCTCTCCTACTTTGGAAGATCAGATTCGTCAAGCTCAACTTCTTGATGCTATGGTGAAGAAGGTAAAGATTGGGATTGCCAAGAGTCAACCCAAGTACAAGTGCTATCGCCTTGATGACAAGGATACTCTGTTCTTCGAGGATCGCATTGTTGTTCCTAAAGGTGACCTTCGTAAAGTCATTATGAACGAGGCTAACAATTCACTCCTCTCTATTCACCCTGGAAGTACAAAGATGTACCATGACCTCAAGCAGTCGTATTGGTGGACTCGAATGAAGCACGAGATTGCTCAGTTCGTGAATAATGTGATGTCTGTAGAAGAGTGAAAGCAGAACACCAACGACCAGCTGGTCTCCTGCAACCTCTTGCCATTCCAGAATGGAAGTTTGACCATATTGAGATGGACTTCGTGACTGGATTTCCCAAGTCCAAGCGTGGCAATGATGCTATATTCGTTGTCATGGACAAGCTCACCAAAGTGGCTCATTTTCTGCCTATCAAAGAATCTATCACAGCAGCTCAGTTGGCAGAGCTATATACCTCCAGGATTGTCTCCTTGCACGGCATTCCGCAGTTGATATCTTCAGATCGTGGAAGCATCTTTACCTCTAAGTTCTGGGATTCTTTCCAGAAGGCCATGGGCACCAACATTCGCTTCAGCACAACTTTTCATCCTCAAACCAGTGGCCAAGTTGAGAGGGTCAATCAAATTCTTGAAGATATGCTCAGGGCATGTGTCATCTCCTTCGGTATGAAGTGGGAAGATTTTCTTCCATATGCCGAGTTCTCCTACAACAACAGCTTCCAAGTGAGTTCGGGCAAGGCCCCATTCGAGATTCTCTATGGCAGAAAGTGCCGTACTCCTCTTAACTGGTCAGAGACTGGTGAACGCCAACTTCTTGATAATGACTTGATCGCAGAGGCTGAAGAAATATGCGAAGTCATTCGTGAAAATCTCAAAGCCGCGCAATCGCGCCAGAAGAGTTACTATGATAGCAAACATCGTGACTTGGCTTTCGAGATCGGAGACCATGTCTACCTCCGCGTCTCTCCAATGAAAGGTACTCGTCGCTTCGGTATCAAAGGGAAGCTTGCCCCTAGATACGTGGGCCCTTTCAAGATCATTCGCAAAAGAGGCGATCTCACCTATGAACCTGAGCTTCCATCCAACTTTGCAAACGTGCACGACGTGTTTCACATGTCTCAACTCCGCAAGTGTTTCAAGACTCCTGACCGCACCATCAACTTTGAAGAGATTGATCTCCAAGAAGGCATGTCTTATCATGAGCACCCAGTTGCTATTCTTGAAGAAACTGAGCGCAAGACTCACAACAAGTCTATCAAATTCCTCAAAGTCAAGTGGTCACATCATTCCGACCGTGAAGCCAGCTGGGAACACGAGGACCACCTCTGTTCTGAGTACCCGGAGTTTTTCTAGTCCTAGATCTCGGGACGAGATCCTGTCGTAGTGGTGGAGTGTTGTAACACCCCATATGTAACCTGCCATATTTGTATTCCAACTCTTGCCAGTTCCGGCACTAAGTTATGATATTTCCTCATTGTCGGGTTTTTCTCTTCGTGTTGTTTTGTCTTTGTCATGCATCTCATATCATGTCATCATGTGCATCACATTTGCATACGTGTTCGTCTCATGCATCCGAGCATTTTCCCCGTTGTCCGTTTTGCATTCCGGTGCTCCTATGTCCTCAGGTGTCCCTTTCTACCTCTTTTCGTGTGCGGGTGTTAAACGTTCTCGGATTGGACCGAGACTTCCCAAGCGGCCTTGGTTTACTACTGGTAGACCGCCTGTCAAGTTTCGTACCATTTGGACTTCGTTTGATACTCCAACGGTTAACCGAGGAACCAAGAAGGCCTCATGTGTGTTGCAGACCAACACCCCTCCAAAGTGGCCCAAAACCCACCTAAACCTCCTCCATCATCTAGTTCGTTCGATCACGATCGCGTGGCCGAAAACCGTGCTCAATTTGGAGCCTCCTAGCTCCTCCTACCTATAAAAAGGCATCTCCCCCAAAATTTTCGGATAAAACCCTAGACTCTCCCTCTCCTCGCCTTGCCGGACACGTCCGTCCGGGTCGGCGCGTCCGCGCTGCCGCCACCGACCAATCGGCGCCCGACACGTCACCGCCGCCGACCCGCCGCCGCCGCGGGCCCGGAGAGCCCGGAACCGGCCCCCGCGGCCCATCTCCTCGCCGCCCCTCGCGCCCGCCCTCGCCCGCTTCTCCTCTCCGCCCGGCGCCGCCCCCTCCGCCGCGCCGCCGCACGCCATCGCCGGCCGCCGCCTCACCGGACTCAAGCCGAAGCCCCTCCGCCCAACGCCGCCCTGCCAGGCCGGCTCGGCGGCCACCTCAACGCAGGCCAGCTCCGGCCACGGGCCGGCTGGATCCAGCATCTCCTCCCTCCGGCGACCTCAAGCAGGAGCCCGACGAACCTCGTTTCACGCGCCGCTACAGTAACCCTAGGTCTGGATCGGGTTGACTTTTTGCCCTAACCCTAGTATTTTTATGCATTGTTCATCATGCCATATATCTCCATCCGTAGCTCCGTTTCGGGCATGTAGCATATCAAATTGTTCGTCTCGAAGACTACTTCATTTCATTGCATTGCACCATGTTCATTTGAGCTCATCTTGATGCCCTAAATGTTGTTGCAAGAGTGCTATGCAATGTTAGTTTTAGATTCTTTTCAGTAATTGGACATTTGTCATTTTTTCCATGATTAATGTGTGCCTCCTATGAACTTGAGCCCTACATGTGTTTTGAAGTATGCCATGCCATCTTTACAGGGGTGTATGCCATGTATTTTTGTGATCTCTGTGGTGACTAGCACAAGCATGCCAAGTAGCTCTCGTAATGTTGCTGTTTTCAGGGACTTAGAAATCTTCTAAGTCTTTGCCCTATTAATATTTTTATGCCATGTATTATTATAGCTACAGAGTGATCCATGCCTCTTTTGAGCATGATCAGTAAGAATGTTTTGTAGATATTGTTGTGCTCTATCCATCCATGTCTTTGTTTGCAATTATGGAGCACCCTAGCTTGACTCAATCGAGCTCTACTTTTGCTATAAAATATTCCTGGCAAAATGTTTACGTGTTAAGCATTTCTGTCGAGCTTGTTGTAGTTGATCCGTGCATTCTATGAGGTTGTTCTTGCCATGTTTACCTTCTATGCCATGTCTACTTGCTCGGTGCATGCTTAGTTTGTCATGCAATGCCTTGTGGTGAGTGCATCGAGCTCGTAAACATGCCTACTCAATATCTGTTTTGCCATGTTCCAGTTTTCTACTAAGTCTGAATCTGTTAACGATAATTGCTATGTTCACATGGTTGCCAATGTACTTTCTGATCCCTTTTGGCTTATGGTTAGTAAGGGACTTTTGTTGTATGCTTTGAGTAGCTTCATGCCATGTCTTGCTTTGCCATGATATGTTCCTGTAGCATGTTGTTATCTTGCTCTAAACATTGCTTCCTGATGTTAAATTCCTGACATGTTATTTTCTCCAAGTCTGTAACCTGATAACTTTAGCACTTTTGCCATGCTTGTTTGAACCTGCCATTGAGTGAATTAGCCATAGCATATCGCATCCCTCATATCATGACATGTTTTGCATCATGTTGTTTGTGCATTGCACGTGGTTGATCGTGTCTCCCTTTGCTTGTGTTCTTGCTTTGCGTAGAGCCGGTAGACGAGTACGTGATCGAGGAACCCGTTGAGTACGTTTACGAGGATCAAGCTAACGTCAACTCGGAGAACTTTGCAGGCAAGATGACCATACCCTCGAAATCACTTCTATCTTTGCTTGCTAGATGCTCGCTCTATTGCTATGCCTATGCTACGATACCTACCACTTGCTTATCATGCCTCCCATATTGCCATGTCAAACCTCTAACCCACCTTCTCCTAGCAAACCATTGTTTGGCTATGTTACCGCTTTGCTCAGCCCCTCTTATAGCGTTGCTAGTTGCAGGTGAAGATTGGAGTTTGTTCCTTGTTGGAACATGTTTATTGTTGGGATATCATTACTATATCTTTTCTATTTTAATGCATCTACACACTTGGTAAAGGGTGGAAGGCTTGGCCTTATGCCTGGTGTTTTGTTCCACTCTTGCCGCCCTAGTTTCCGTCATACCAGTGTTATGTTCCTTGGTTTTGCGTTCGTTACACGGTCGGGTTATAATGGGAACCCCTTGACAGTTCGCCTTGAATAAAACTTCTCCAGCAATGCCCAACATTGGTTTTACCATTTTCCACCTAGCCTATTTTCCCTTGGGTTTCTGGAGCCCAAGGGTCATCTTTATTTTAAACCCCCCTGGGCCAGTGCTCCTCTGAGTGTTGGTCCGAACTGAGTAGACTGCGGGGCCACCTTGGGGCAACTTGAGGGTTGGTTTTACTCGTAGGATGTCTCATCTGAGTGTGCCCTGAGAACGAGATATATGCAGCTCCTATCGGGATTTGTCGGCACATTCGGGAGGCTTTGCTGGTTTAGTTTTACCATTGTTGAGATATCTTGTAACCGAGATTCCGAGTCTGATCGGATTGTCTTGGGAGAAGGAATATCCTTCGTTGGCCATGAGAGCTTGTGATGGGCTAAGTTTGGACACCCCTGCAGGGATTTGAACTTTCGAAAGCCGTGCCCGCGGTTATGGGCAGATGGGAATTTGTTAATGTCCGGTTGTAGATAACCTGAACTTTACTTAATTAAAATGAATCAACAGAGTGTGTGTCCGTGATGGTCTCTTTTCGGCGGAGTCCGGGAAGAGAACACGGTCTCGTGTTATGATTGAATGTAGGTTGTTCTAGGATCACTTCTTGATCATAGTTTATCGATCGTGCCTTTGCCTTCTCTTCTCGCTTTGTTTTGCGTATGTTAGCCACCATATATGCTAGTGCTTGCTGCAGCTCCACCTCATACCTTTTCCCTACCTATAAGCTTAAATAGTCTTGATCGCGAGGGTGTGAGATTGCTGAGTCCCCGTGACTCACAGATTCCTTCCAAAACCAGATGCAGGGACCGATGATGCCATTCCAGGAGATTCGACTAAGCTCAAGTGGGAGTTTGATGAGGATTCATGACGATACTACGTTTCTTTTCCAGACGAGCAGTAGTGGTGCCCAGTTGGGGCGATCGGGGACTTTGTTTCATTTGGGGTTGTTCTTTATTTTGGTTCCGTAGTTGGACCTTGATTGTATCTGGATGAATATAATGGTATTTATGCTATTTTGTGACGTGGTGAGTGTAAGCCAACTATGTACCTCTTTTCCTTATTCATTACATGGGTTGTGTGAAGATTACCCCACTTGCGACATTGCTTACATGTGGTTATGCCTCTAAGTCGTGCTTCGACACGTGGGAGATATAACCGCATCGTGGGCGTTACACATAGTGAGCAAGCTCCCCAAAGTCAATTGGCCAAAGGGATTTTTTGTGCACACCGTCAAGATATGGCAACATGAATGGTTCTGTGCCACCGAACCCCGCGACCCTAAGTGGGAAGCCGCTCTAGCCTTCAGATCCGGACCCCCGCTGAGGCTGACATCCTGGACCGACAAGGGTCCGGATTGGGGGTCGGTCCCTGAGGTGCTGCTACTACAGAAACACGTTCAAGGCATGATAGCGAAGGACATTACTCTTGCTGACGTGATCCAAGTGATGCTGATCTGCTGAGCACTTCCTTGCCAACGGCGGCCCCTCAAGATGTGGGAGTTCAATCCGTAAGGGCCGCGGATCCTACAACAGTTCTATGGCACAACGCATAAGGGGATCTAGAAGCTGCCTTTTAAGAAGCAGAAGTCGTGGCCAAAGTCATCGGACGACACCGGCCTCGACTGCAACCATCCGGCCTCCGAGGTAAATTCTAAAACCTCCGAACACCAATTGGTTCGTCAATCCAAAGGAGAAGCATTGAGTAGTCCATCCGCAAACAGGTCTAGACCAAGAAGGAAGAGCAGATCCGGTGTCCAGCTCTGCTCCCTAAAGACCCAGCCAATTCTCTACTAAAGAGGATGCCGGTCCCAGCGCCATACCAAGCGCCGGTAAATAAGGACAGGAAGAAGAAGAAGAAGAAGAAGAAGAAGAAGAAGAAGAAGAAGAAAGAGGAGGGCACTTCGGACGCAATGTTCGGAGAAGCTGATGCCCAGTCCTCTCACGAGGG
Source organism: Triticum urartu (assembly GCF_003073215.2). Taxonomy (NCBI): domain Eukaryota; kingdom Viridiplantae; phylum Streptophyta; class Magnoliopsida; order Poales; family Poaceae; genus Triticum; species Triticum urartu. Next base: position 116,675,406 of record NC_053023.1, read on the forward strand.
CGACGACGATGACGAGGAGGAGGAGGAAGAAGAAGATCCTCCCTGCAAGGGAAAGAAGAGGGCGGCCCCCAAAGACCCGGAGGCTGAAGCATCCAAGAGGGAAAAAATTTCCCTCTCCGATGACTCGCAGTCAGACGCCGAGGCCATCCCAGAGCACCGTCGCCGGACCAAGACCCAAGCCGACTCGTAAGTAGTCCAGGATTTTTCACATACATCCAATCTCTATGAACTGTGATGATAACTCTGAGTTCTATTTTTTAGTCTGGCACGCAATCTCCCCCACCTATCCTCATCCTCGGGGGATCTTCCGCTGGAGATGATGGAGAGCGAGTCGCCTCTACTAGCTTCCCCGCCACCTAGGGCAGATGATACCGAGGTGTCATCCCATAGGCCCTCTCCGGGCCTTGAAGAGACGGGGGTGGGGGGCAACTTAACGGCACCGGAGGGCAACACCTCGGCTACCGAAGGACTGGGGGGGTACAACCACCACAGAGACCGGCGACGGGGGCCCCGGTCAATCCGACCCCCAGCCGCATACTACTCCGGAGACCCATACGGCTCCGGAGTCTAGTGAGCGACCCCCTGCAGGAGAAGGGGGAGTGACAGCCTCTGCTAATCCAGAGGCGCCGAATACAATGACGGACGCACTGCAAAGTGCATCCATCTTGAATGAGCACCGCATCCTGATGGGTACGGTGGCTGAGAAGATTCAGTCCGCCAAGAGCGGGCTGAACGAAGCCTTCTCCAGCCTGCTAGTAGGCTTCGAGGTACGCAATGTAATATGTTTGATCATTTTTATGAGAAATATGCCTGTATATGGATAGTAGCCCCTGAGACTCTATTCGGTTCTTTGAAAGAAAAGCAAGCAAAGGATCAAAAGTCAGTTGTCAGGTGGTAACATGCTATTTTATTTGGATTAAAACATGCCTCCCTATTAGCGGCGACTGCCCAGTCAGCAGAAATTTCCAAACTCAAACGGAAACTGGAGCGAGCTGATGAGGACCTAGTCCTTTTTAACACACGGCTCGACCAGGTGCAAGGTATAAGATACATCTTATTTTATGCCTGTTTATGTCTGTGTTCTGTGGAATTTCGAGAGCTGCAATGTGTGTGTTTGTATAGATGGTGCCGCCGCGGTTGAGACCCTCAGGGGTGCGCTTGCCCAAGCCAAGGAGCAAGCAAGGGTAAGCAAGGCGGTCGCTGATAAAGCGGCTGCGGACTTAACGGCCGAACAAGCCGCTCGGCGCCGTTTTGAGGAACGGGTGACCGAGGTGGAGCAGAAGGTCAAGGAAACCACCCGTAGGTGCGAGTCCTTAGAAGAGGAAAATAAGGTGAAGGGGAACGAACTCGCCAAGGCCCTTCAAGATGCCAAGGAGGCACAGTCTGAATTCCGCGCATCGCGCAAGGAAGTCCGTCAAGCCGGACAGATAGCAGCTGGTAAGCCCTTTCTTTTACAGGCTAAATTTGGGGATCGGAGGTATGCCTTACTTAATCGACCGTGGAGTTCTCCAGACGCATACGCGGATCTGCCGAAGAGTTCTGCGGACGCCGCCCAATTCTTCCGGGCCCAGGAGGGGTACACAACGGAGAAGCTCTTCTGGTCGTAGTTAATGCCTTTATGAAGAGTTTTATCCTCCTATGCGTTCATTTTTATATCCGAGAGTTCCCAATCATCAGCTTCAACCCCCAGGTAGATACTACTGGGGTGTTCGGAATTGCACATGACTACACTTAACCCAACATCTTGGTCCATGAAGGAGGTGTCAGTGCGGTGAACCAGGCAATCAGAGTATGCGGTTTTATTACTCTCATTTAGCCATAGGAGTTTGACGATGGGTCTACAAAGTAGCCCCTTGTATGTACGCGGCTATCCCAATGCGGATGCGTTGCATATGTGACCGGAAAATAGTCCTTCGTGTAATACGGAAAAAATCGCTAAAGATTTTAATAAGTCGCCGAGTGGCTGACCAGCTCTCACCGTATCATGACAATCAATTTTTGGCTTTCTCTACTGAGGTGCTTAACCGGACGAATCGGAAACACAATCGCAGTAGTTCTCCCTTTACTACCCTAGCCGATTAGACAAAACATAAGGTAGCAAACACAGGAGCCGGTCAACCCAACTATTGACCAAAGACATGATTCGCAGCCGATGCATATAGTACTGAGCTTGGGACGCCGAATTGTGCTATGAAGTTGTTCAGACTTTTGTTTGGCAACACATGTGTTTCCATATAGAGCCCTGGCAATCTGTGCCGAGGTGTGTGCATGAGGCAATTGAAGAGACGGATTAAAGTCGATAAGTAAAGATGATACCGAATAAGGATTTGGTTCACCGGAATCTGATTGATACATCACAGCATAATCCTACAGAGGGTACAATAATCACCAAGGCCATTTTACATGCCAGGGGTCTTTGTCTAAGGGGAAAAGCTTTATACAGGTTCTTGAGTGAAGTTGTGGTCTACAAATCCTTTGCACCTTCCTGTCGCACATCTCCGTCGCCTTCGCCTGAGTAAGAAAGATTCCTTGAGAGGAATGGTCTTCGACTATTTGTATGGAACCGGGCTCAGAGAGAGTCCTTGTGAGTCCGTGGGATGAGTAGGTTTTGATTCACCTGTGGTAAAAGAGAAAAAATAATTAAAGAAATGGGAAGGACGTATAGGGTTGTGACGCCCCGAGACCGTCGTGCCAGGTGTCTTCCAGTGATTCGCTGTTGTTGCCTTGTCTTTTGCTTGCGTGTCGCATCTTATCATGTCATCATGTGCATTGCATCATCATCTTTCCAAAACTTGCATCTGTCCCGGCCTCCTCGTTCTCTCCGTTGTCCGTTCTGAGCCCAGACACACTTGCACGCGCCCGCGGCTTGTCCGAAATATTATTTTATAAGTGTCCGGAAAATGTTCTCAGAATGGGATGAAAGTTGGCGTGCGGTGTTTTTATGTTGTAGGTAGGCCGCTTGTCAATTTTCGTCGCATTCGGAGTTCGTTTGACGCCCCAACGGTTAACTATAAAGGCAATATAGTCGGTCTAACATCGAACGTTTTCGGTCTCCGGAAACAGTTGCCGGGCCTCCCTCTCTTCTCTTCTCTCAGCTCGAGACCATCTACACAGCTCACTACCTACCGCCAGGTCCAACCTAACCTCTCTCGTCAGCCCGCAGCCCCCCCTCGCGCACGTCCGAAAGTTGTCCCGAACCCGACCCGGGGAGTCGTCACCGTTGTGTCCGGATCATTCCCAAACGTCTACAAAACATCTCTGTTTTGTTTATTGGACTCCCTAACCAATTTATTCTCGACCGCCTGATTACGATCGGACAAACCGAGTTAACCCCTCCTCTAATCCCCTACCTATATAAACTCTAGCCTAACCCTAAAATCTAGCCCGCGTGTCCCATCCTCCCAGCCGCCGCCACCCACCTACCTTTCTTCCTCAGGATCCCCTCATTCCTCCCGATCCAATCCAATCATCGCCCTCCATTGCTTCCCCTCGATCCACCCAAGCTCCCCTTGCCTCGCTCGCCTCTCGTGCCCCGAGCCTCCTCGCCGAAGTAGCAGCAGCCGGCAACCACCAGATCGCCACGCCCTGCCTTCTCTTCATTTACTCCCCCCTGCTTCTCTCCCTCTCAACCTCTCTAATCTCTCTTGCCTCTCCATTCTCTAGCAGGGACCCGACGCCAGGGAGGCCACCGCTTGGAGCTTCCCCGCCGGAGGCCTTCACCTCGTCTGCGTCGCCGGCATCCATCCCCGCCGGTTTCCTCCATGCCCTCGCACCCTGCCGGACCTCGGTCCTGGCCTCCGTCGCGCCCGCCGCGGCATGTCCCTCGCCGCGCCGCTTCTCCTGTGCTACGAGTGGCAGTTGCAGTCGCTGCAACCGCCCCGCGCGTTGTCTGCATCGCCCCGAACCGGCCTCTTCTTCATCGTTTCCCGCTCCTCCGCCTCACCTTCCTCCCTGGCTGCAAGCCACCGCCGCCTGGATCCTCCCCGAGCTCCAGGTCCGGCGAACTGCCGCAGGTCGCCCGTCCAAGCCGCAGGAGCAACATCACCGCTGCCGTCCCGAAACTCTTCTGTCGCTCCTCCGGTGACCTCGCTCCCAAGTCCCATGGCGCCGCCTCGCCTCTGCCTCATGTTCCTCTACACCCGGCGATGTGGGTTCGTCCGTGTCGACCTGCTCCGATCCAGCGCCCACGAGCGTTGACCGCGCCCATGCCTCCCCAGGCCACCTAGTCGGCTTGCTTCCTACCAGATCCGAGTCAGCACATGAACGCTGCGGCCCAGCTCCCTCTGCCTCCAAGGCCCAGCGGTGCCTCCCATTGGCCTGTCACCGCTTCTCCGCTTCTGGCCCAGTGGCCCAATGTGAGCATAGCTCCAGCCCCTCCTCCCTGTGCAACCTAGCAGTGCACCAGATTCAGCCCGTTGATGTTTTTTCAGGATATGTGAATTTGTCTATTTATCCAAAGTTTGCCTGTTTTGCAGAAAAACCCTCATACTTCATGCATTTAATAACTTCTCAACCGTGCATCGAATTAAAACAATTTATATATGAAATATGCTTAGTTTTTCATCTAGTTTCGTAATATGTCTTTTCCATCCATGTTTGAAATGCTTAAAATTCTGTTTGTGTAATTTCTGTCCATATGCCATGTTAAAATGCTTTAATTCCTAACTAAATAACCGTAGCTCGGTTTCAAATAAACTTTATATGTAAATGGGGTAGAATTTTGCCTAGTTTAACATGGTGGCTTTACTTTGCATGTTTAATAACTCTAAAATTGTGTTTAGGGCAAAACAGTACCTAATTCATTATTATGCACATGTGGAGTTTCCGGACTCGTTGTTTTGTTGTTCCGGCCTCATTTAAACTTGCCTAGACTAGATAGTTTCTTCATGCTTCACCTCTTGCCATGCTAACAACATTTAATCTTGTTGGTTACATAACGAGATCGAACTAAATAATGGAATGTGGTGTTTTGTCAATATGCATCCCGATGCATATTGAGCTCCACTTAATTTGTAGGATTGCTTGTGCACTTTGCCATGCCACGCCCTCTTTAAACCGGACATGCATCATACTTGTTTGTGCATCGTGCCATGCTTATGTGATGGTTGTTTACTATGTTGTGTGCTTCTTTCCGGTGTTGCTTCTTCGGGTTGGTTCCGATAACATCGCGTTTGTGAGGACCCGTTCGTCTACGTCCGTTTGTCTTCTTCATGGACTCGTTCTTCTTCTTTGCGGGATTTCAGGCAAGATGACCATACCCTCGAAATCACTTCTATCTTTGCTTGCTAGTTGCTCGCTCTTTTGCTATGCCTATGCTGCGATACCTACCACTTGCTTACATGCCTCCTATATTGTTGAACCAAGCCTCTAACCCACCTTGTCCTAGCAAACCGTTGTTTGGCTATGTTACCGCTTTTCTCAGCCCCTCTTATAGCGTTTTCAGTTGCAGGTGAAGATTGAAGTTTGTTCCTTGTTGGAACATGGAGATGTTGTTCCTTGTTGGAACATGTTTACTTGTTGGGATATCAAAATATCTCTTATTTAATTAATGCATCTATATACTTGGTAAAGGGTGGAAGGCTCGGCCTTATTCCTGGTGTTTTGTTCCACTCTTGCCGCCTTAGTTTCCGTCATATCGGTGTTATGTTCCCGGATTTTGCGTTCCTTACACGGTTGGGTTATAATGGGAACCCCTTGACAGTTCGCCTTGAATAAAACTCCTCCAGCAATGCCCAACATTGGTTTTACCATTCGCCACCTAGCCTTTTTCTTTCCCTTGGGTTCTGCAGACTCAAGGGTCATCTTTATTTTAGCCCCCCCTGGGCCAGTGCTCCTCTGGGTGTTGGTCCAACCGAGTAGACTGCGGGGCCACCTCGGGGCAACTTGAGGGTTGGTTTTACTCGTAGGATGTCTCATCTGAGTGTGCCCTAAGAACGAGATATGTGCAGCTCCTATCGGGATTTGTCGGCACATTCGGGCGGTGTTGCTAGACTTGTTTTACCATTGTCGAGGATGTCTTGTAACCGGGATTCCGAGCCTGATCGGGTCCTCCGGCTAGAAGGAATATCCTTCGTTGACCGTGAGAGCTTGTGATGGGCTAAGTTGGGACACCCCTGCAGGGATTTGAACTTTCGAAAGCCGTGCCCGCGGTTATGGGCAGATGGGAATTTGTTAATGTCCAGTTGTAGAAAACCTGAAGTTGACCTTAATTAAGATACAACAACTACGTGTGTAACCGTGATGGTCTCTTCTCGGCGGAGTCCGGGAAGTGAACACGGTGTTGGAGTTATGCTTGACGTAGGTTGTTCTAGGATCACTTCTTGATCATACTTTTATCGACCGTGCTTTGCCTTCTCTTCTCGCTCTCATTTGCGTATGTTAGCCACCATATATGCTAGTCGCTTGCTGCAGCTCCACCTCATACCTTTTACCCTTCCTATAAGCTTAAATAGTCTTGATCGCGAGGGTGTGAGATTGTTGAGTCCCCGTGACTCACAGATACTTCCATAACCAGCTTGCAGGTGCCGTTGAACCATGTAGATGAGCAACCAAGCTCAAGGAGGAGCTCGATGAAGATCTTGTCCTTTGTGTTGTTCCGTTTCCAATTGATCAGTAGAGGAGCCCAGTTGGGGTCGATCGGGGATCTGTGTAGCATTTGGGGTAGTCTTCTTTTATTTTGGTTCCGTAGTCGGACCTTGATTGTATCTGGATGATGTAATGCTTTATTCATGTAATTGTGTGAAGTGGCAATTGTAAGCCAACTATGTATTCTGTTCCCTTATGTATTACATGGGTTGTGTGAATATTACCTCACTTGCGACATTGCTTTCAATGCGGTTATGCCTCTAAGTCATGCTTCGACACGTGGGAGATATAGCCGCATCGAGGGCGTTACAAGTTGGTATCAGAGCCTTCCCCGACCTTAGGAGCCCCCTGCTTGATCGAATAGCTAGCGTTGTTGAGTCTAGAAAAAATGTTTTGAGTCATTTAGTATTATATATATCGGAGAGTTAGGAATTCTTTTTACTCCTCAGTCCCTTCATCACTCTGGTGAGGCATCTTGACGTAGAGTTTTGACTCTTCTCTTCTCAAATTTCACTAACAAAATTTAGGATCACGCGGGTATCTTGGAATTGTTCCGATGTTTTTGTGACGAGAACATTGTTCTTGGTGCCTCCTGACATTTAGGGGTTGTGGCAGTGTCCCGGGGAGTTGAGCTCCGAGGTGTTGTCATCACAGTTTTATCGTTGCAGTTCTGGAATACCTGAGTTTAGTTTCACCGACATCGAAAATCTATTTTATGCAGTTGTTGGTGAGATAACCTCGATGCCACCCGGTACTGGGGCGGGAGTTCGGGAGTATTGCCATAACTCGTATAACGGATGCTTTTCAAAGGTTGAGGTAGATGATTTCCGAAGGTTTCTTGGTTATGTGTTGAAGGATGGATACAGCTGGATGTAGGATTTGCTAGTTTTGGGTGAGATATTATGCTTCCCCTGTATCCCCAACACCTGATTGCATAACCAGAAAATTTCGGGAGTTTATAACTGGGAATTCAAGTAGCTCTTAGGATATCTTTCCGACAGACGTATGACATGAAATTGGGGTTCGACGTCTAGTGGTCCGCCTATTCACGGTTGGTTTTACAGTGGTCTCGTTGTGCCTTAAAGAGTCCTTGGCTATGCCGACTCGGGGACGCTTCGTATGTCATGTGCACTGCCTTGTACATGACGGTGCTGTACGATCGAGCCCGTGTAGGCCCCACCAGAAAAACTTCGGACGAAATCTCTATCATATGTTTGTTCCAGCTTATTTTGCAAGCTAATCCTTTGTTTTGTTTTGAGTTGTTGTATTCAAGTTGCTTCGAAGTCAAATGTTGACTCCATACCTTGCCTAAGCGGTGTTCTCATGTTCCGATGTGAATACCAACCCTTCATCATGATAATCGACATTGTCATGTCAATCCTTTTCAACTGGTGTGTTTCTCTTCAAGCAGATCCGTTCATTTTCAATATCCGCAAGATTCAATCTCAGCTTTCTCAACGGTGTTCGTTTCATCCATCCCAAGTTGCCTTTGTTTTTTTCCCGCTCTCCCACCCTTGTTTTCCTTGAAGGATTCAGATTTCTTGATCAAGTATCCATCTTATTGATGTGAAGCCTCTCCATTCTTCTCCTTCATGTTCTTACCCGGTGTTTCTCATGAAGATACTAACGGAGCCTCAAGTTTATAATTCTTTGTTCTTTTATCTTCCCCGGTGTGTTCAATGCAATCTTTCAATGGTGATCACATCTTTTCCTCGTTTCAATACCTTCTCATACCGGTGCACCTCATAATAATTCACTTCTCGCTATTCATTTTTTCGGGAGTGCTGAAGATATCTCAGAAGGCTCGTCTTGTCTTTCAAGATCAGTTCAACCTATTTCGAGGTTGTTATCTCATTCTAGCCATTTAAATCTTACCGGGGCATTCTCTCTTTTAAATCGTTCTACGGTGTTTCTTTTGAGTGGGCCCTAACCCACAGGTCTTTTCCCAGGATCTTACCTGACTCTTCTTATTTTCCCGGAGCTTTTCAAATTCATTTCAAAGATTGACGTAAGAATGATTTGTCATCAGTCTTATGTTTTTTCTCCAAGATCTTTCAAATTCTTTTCATCGTTGGCTCAACCTCTTCGTTTTGATTCTTCCGGAGTGCCTAAATAAGTCATGATGGTATTTTTCGTCATCATTCTCAGTTTGGAAGACCGAAGAAGATTCTTCTTTAAACCTTGCTCCATTCTCTTCAAGATTACTCATTCGAGATTGTTGCCATCCTCTCATAATTGTTTTTGATTGTCAGAATTCTTTTCACCCATTCGGAGTAATTCAGAGCATTTTCAGTTTGTTTATCTGGACTCCATCAACTCAGGTTTATTCATTCTCAGCTTTCAGTTATCATTCTCCAATCTTACCGGTGCATCATTCAAGTATTCTCTTATCAGCTCTTGATCTCTTCGTTCTCTTGTATCTAAATTTTCCCCAAGTATCTTTGTTTGTTTTCAAATTCTTACCGGTGATTCATCTCTTTTCTTCGTTCATTTTCAATTCTTACGGTGGTTCGTTCAAGAGTTCTCTTCCAATGTTCTCATATCAATTCATTCATTGTTTCAATCCTACCGGTGGATCATAGAAGGCCTCTTCAAGTTCGCGCAATATCTATCTTAATCCTTTTTTTACGAGAATAAGTAGTATGCCAAATCCATTGCTTGTCATCAATTAAACTGGGGAAGGATAAGCATAATGTAATTCTTATTCTTGTTTCATCCAAGCGTTTAATTCCTTATTCCGGAGGTTCATCAAAATTCTCGATTTCAATTGTTTCATCTTTTCTTATCCAGAGTTCCAAGCTTTCCGTTTATCTCGTCATGAAGATCCATCTAAATCTTCGCAAGGCTTCACCTCGTGTATTCAACTTCTCTTTCTTTCTATCATCCTTTTATTATCGGAGTTCTTCAGGGAGGCTACATGAGGGTTCGTCAAGGATTCTTTTCACTCTTCAATTGTTCTTCAAGTTTTTTTCTCGGAGTTAAGATCTCCCAAGCTATACTAAAAAAAATTAAACATGGTGCTCAACACATGTTTTGTCTTGAGGAGTTCAAGCATTCTTTATCTTGCATTTATAAGTGCAATTCTTTCTACCGTATCATCGGAGGTGGTATTATGTCACTCTTGACAATTTGAGTTCGTGTTTCATGATACAATAATTGTCAAGAATGAGATAGTTAAACCCACCAATTTCTTCGAGCATGAGCTCTTCTCAATCCATCAATCGCTTTGTTGGAGTTATCTTGGGTTATATTTCACCTAAAGCTTTCCCTAAGTATTGTTGCTATTATGGTGCTTATAAATGACCCAAGTTCTTCATTTATCCTCCCGGTGAAATAAGTTTCTTGTCTCCTTGTTCATATCAATCCAATCTTGTTCCCATTTATGGCAGGTTTTCACCTCAAGTTTTTGAGATATTTTCCATAAGCCCTCAACAAGCCTGTTCTTTTCGTTGTTGGTTTTCCAACAACTCCGTTCTAGCATTTGTAGTAAGCGTGCTGCCTCAAGATCTTGTTTCCCTTTGTTCATTCCATTCCATTCTTACTTTTGTTCCAGAGGCTTTGTGATGTTGCTCTCTTCAACCCACCTTTTTGTTTTGTCAGGATCGTGTTCTTTTCTTGGTTTATCCATTTAACTGGAGTGTTGTGTCCTTTTCCTCAAGCTCTTTCATTTTATCAAGTCTTTCACCTCTTTTCAACCGAAGTGCTACCCGAATCGGCTCTTTCTTTTTATCTGTCTTAACGGAGTGTTTTCAACTTCGTTTATCTCCGTTGTATTCTTTTCTCGAAAGGGTTTAACCTTTTCAAGTTTCTTTGGTTTCACTTGTTTGTCAACGAAGCAACTTAGCTTTACCTCTTCTCTTTCTCTTCCGTTTTTCCCTCCGGTGCCATTCTAGATCTCGGGACGAGATCCTCTCGTAGTGGTGGAGTGTTGTGACGCCCCGAGACCGTCACGCCAGGTGTCTTCCAGTGATTCGTTGTTGTTGCCTTGTATTTTGCTTGCGTGTCGCATCTTATCATGTCATCATGTGCATTGCATCATCATGTTTTCAAAACTTGCATCCGTCCCGGCCTCCTCGTTCTCTCCGTTGTTCGTTCTGAGCCCAGACACACTTGCACGCGCCTGCGGCTTGTCCGAAATATTATTTTATAAGTGTCCGGAAAATGTTCTCAGAATGGGATGAAAGTTGGCGTGCGGTGTTTTTATGTTGTAGGTAGGCCGCCTGTCAATTGTCGTCGCATTCGGAGTTCGTTTGACGCCCCAACAGTTAACTATAGCGGCAATATAGTCGGTCTAACGTCGGACGTTTTCGGTCTCCGAAAAGAGTCGACGGGCCTCCCTCTCTTCTCTTCTCTCAGCTCGAGACCATATACACAGCTCACTACCTACCGCCAGGTCCAACCTAACCTCTCTCGTCAGCCCGCAGCCCCCCCTCGCGCGCGTCCGAAAGTTGTCCCGAACCCGACCCGGGGAGTCGTCACCGTTGTGTCCGGATCATCCCCAAACGTCTACAAAGCATCTCTGTTTTGTTTATTGGACTCCCTAACCAATTTATTCTCGACCGCCTGATTACGATCGGACGGACCGAGTTAACCCCTCCCCTAATCCCCTACCTATATAAACTCTAGCCTAACCCTAAAATCTAGCCCGCGTGTCCCATCCTCCCAGCCGCCGCCACCCACCTACCTTTCTTCATCGGGATCCTCTCTTTCCTCCCGATCCAATCCAATCATCGCCCTCCATTGCTTCCCCTCGATCCACCCGAGCTCCCCTTGCCTCGCTCGCCTCTCGTGCCCCAAGCCTCCTCGTCAGAGTAGCAGCAGCCGGCAACCACCAGATCGCCACGCCCTGCCTTCTCTTCATTTACTCCCCCCCTGCTTCTCTCCCTCTCAACCTCTCTAATCTCTCTCGCCTCTCCATTCTCTAGCAGGGACCCGACGCCAGGGAGTCCACCGCCTGGAGCTTCTCCTCTGCTACGAGCGGCAGCTGCAGTTGCTGCAACCGCCCCACACGTTGTCTGCATCGCCCCGAACCGGCCTCTTCTTCGTCATTTCCCGCTCCTCCGCCTCACCTTCCTCCCTGGCTGCAAGCCACCGCCGCCCGGATCCTCCCCGAGCTCTAGGTCCGGCGAACTGCCGCAGGTCGCCCGTCCAAGCCGCAGGAGCAACATCGCCGCTGCCGTCCTGAAACTCTTCCGTCGCTCCTCCGGCGACCTCGCTCCCAAGTCCCATGGCGCCGCCTCGCCTCGCCTCTGCCTCCTGTTCCTCTGCACCCGGTGATGTGGCTTTGTCCGCGTCGACCTGCTCCGATCCAGCGCCCGCGAGCATTAACCGCGCCCGTTCCTCCCCAGGCCACCTAGTCGGCCTGCTTCCTACCAGATCCGAGTCAGCACATGAACGCTGCGGCCCAGCTCCCTCTGCCGCCAAGGCCCAGCGGTGCCTCCCCTTGGCCCGTCACCGCTTCATCGCTTCTGGCCCAGTGGCCCAATGTGAGCATAGCTCCAGCCCCTCCTCCCTGTTCAGCCCAGCAGTGCACCAGATTCAGCCTGTTGATGTTTTTTTCAGGATATGTGAATTTGTCTATTTATCCAGAGTTTGCCTGTTTTGCAGAAAAACCCTCATACTTCATGCATTTAATAACTTCTCAACCGTGCATCGGATTAAAACAATTTATATATGAAATATGCTTAGTTTTTCATCTAGTTTCATAATATGTCTTTTTCATCCATGTTTGAAATGCTTAAAATTATGTTTGTGTAATTTTTGTCCATATGCCATGTTAAAATGCTTTAATTCATAACTAAATAACCGTAGCTCAGTTTCAAATAAACTTTATATGTAAATGGGGTAGAATTTTGCCTAGTTTAACATGGTGGCTTTACTTTGCATGTTTAATAACTTTAAAATTGTGTTTAGGGCAAAAAAATACCTAATTCATTATTATGCACATGAGGAGTTTCTGGACTTGTTGTTTTATTGTTCCGGCCTCATTTAAACTTTCCTAGACTAGATAGTTTCTTCATGTTTCACCTCTTGCCATGCTAACAACATTTAATCTTGTTGGGTACATAACGAGATCGAACTAAATAATGGAATGTGGTGTTTTGCCAATATGCATCCCGATGCATATTGAGATCCACTTAATTTGTAGGATTGCTTGTGCACTTTGCCATGCCATGCCCTCTTTAAACCGGACATGCGTCATACTTGTTTGTGCATCGTGCCATGATTATGTGATGGTTGTTTACTATGTTGTGTGCTTCTTTCTGGTGTTGCTTCTTCGGGTTGGTTCCGATAACGTCGCGTTTGTGAGGACCCGTTCGTCTACGTCCGTTTGTCTTCTTCATGGACTCATTCTTCTTCCTTGCGGGATTTCAGGCAAGATGACCATACCCTCGAAATCACTTCTATCTTTGCTTGCTAGTTGCTCGCTCTTTTTCTATGCCTATGCTGCGATACCTACCACTTGCTTATCATACCTCCTATATTGTTGAACCAAGCCTCTAACCCACCTTGTCCTAGCAAACTGTTGTTTGGCTATGTTACCGCTTTGGTCAGCCCCTCTTATAGCGTTTTTAGTTGCAGGTGAAGATTGAAGTTTGTTCCTTGTTGGAACATGGAGATGTTGTTCCTTGTTGGAACATGTTTACTTGTTGGGATATCAAAATATCTCTTATTTAATTAATGCATCTATATACTTGGTAAAGGGTGGAAGGCTCGGCCTTATGCCTGGTGTTTTGTTCCACTCTTGCCGCCCTAGTTTCCGTCATATCGGTGTTATGTTCCCGGATTTTGTGTTCCTTACGCGGTTGGGTTATAATGGGAACCCCTTGACAGTTCGCCTTGAATAAAACTCCTCCAGCAATGCCCAACATTGGTTTTACCATTCGCCACCTAGCCTTTTTCTTTCCCTTGGGTTCTGCAGACTCAAGGGTCATCTTTATTTTATCCCCCCTGGGCCAGTGCTCCTCTGAGTGTTGGTCCAACCGAGTAGACTGCGGGGCCACCTCCGGGCAACTTGAGGGTTGGTTTTACTCGTAGGATGTCTCATCTGAGTGTTCCCTGAGAATGAGATATGTGCAGCTCCTATCGGGATTTGTCGGCACATTCGGGCGGTGTTGCTGGACTTGTTTTACCATTGTCGAGGATGTCTTGTAACCGGGATTCCGAGCCTGATCGGTTCTTCCCGCTAGAAGGAATATCCTTCGTTGACCGTGAGAGCTTGTGATGGGCTAAGTTGGGACACCCCTGCAGGGATTTGAACTTTCGAAAGCCGTGCCCGTGGTTATGGGCAGATGGGAATTTGTTAATGTCCGGTTGTAGAAAACCTGAAGTTAACCTTAATTAAAATACATCAACCGCGTGTGTAACCGTGATGGTCTCTTCTCGGCGGAGTCCGGGAAGTGAACACGGTGTTGGAGTTATGCTTGACGTAGGTTGTTCTAGGATCACTTCTTGATCATACTTTTATCGACCGTGCTTTGCCTTCTCTTCTCGCTCTCATTTGCGTATGTTAGCCACCATATATGCTAGTCGCTTGCTACAGCTCCACCTCATACCTTTTACCCTTCCTATAAGCTTAAATAGTCTTGATTGCGAGGGTGTGAGATTGTTGAGTCCCCGTGACTCACAGATACTTCCAAAACTAGCTTGCAGGTGCCATTGAACCGTGCAGATGAGCAACCAAGCTCAAGGAGGAGCTCGATGAAGATCTTTTCCTTTGTGTTGTTCCGTTTCCAGTTGATCAGTAGCGGAGCCCAGTTGGGGTCGATCGGGGATCTGTGTAGCATTTGGGGTAGTCTTCTTTTATTTTGGTTCCGTAGTCGGACCTTGATTGTATCTGGATGATGTAATGCTTTATTCATGTAATTGTGTGAAGTGGCGATTGTAAGCCAACTATGTATTCTTTTCCCTTATGTATTACATGGGTTGTGTGAAGATTACCTCACTTGCGACATTGCTTTCAATGCGGTTATGCTTCTAAGTCGTGCTTTGACACGTGGGAGATATAGCCGCATCGAGGGCATAACAAGGGTCGAACCGTACTATAGGCCTGTCCGTATTGTGCCTCCGCTGATGCCCAAGGTACTTTGAGTGCATAATTATGCACGCGCAGTACGGATTTCACGGATATACATGGCGATGGACGGAGATGAAACTGCTAATGTAGCTCTGGAATTACCGACCTATTAGCATGCGGAATTGGTCAGCCTTGTGTAATAGAGCCTGTCGGCCTAATAGCTGATGAGATATGCAACTTGAGAGGGCATCTTTATACTTCGGCCATGATGGCTGATACGTCTCCAACGTATCTATAATTTTTGATTGTTCCATGCTATTATATAATCTGTTTTGGATTTTATGGGCTTTATTATACACTTTTATATTATTTTTGGGACTAACCTACTAACCCAAGGCACAGTGCAAATTGCTATTTTTTTGCCTATTTCAGTGTTTCATAGAAAAGGAATATCAAACGGAATCCAAATGGAATGAAACCTTCGGGAGAGTTATTTTTGGAACAAACGTGATCCAAGGGACTTGGAGTGGATGTCAAGAAAGAAACGAGGTGGCCACGAGGCAAGGAGGCGCGCGAGCCCCCTGGGCGTGCCCCCACCCTTGTGGACCCCTCGCAACTCCACCGACCTACTTCTTCCTCCTATATATATCCATATACCCCGAAAACATCTAGGAGCACCACAAAACCCTATTTCCACTGCCGCAACCTTCTGTACCCAAGAGATCCCATCTTGGGGCCTTTTCTGGAGCTCCGCCAGAGGGGGAATCGATCACGGAGGGTTTCTACATCAACACCATAGCCTCTCCGATGATGTGTGAGTAGTTTACCACAGACCTTCGGGTCCATAGTTATTAGGTAGATGGCTTATTCTCTCTCTTTGGATCTCAATACAATGTTCTCCTCGATCTTCTTGGAGACCTATTCGATGTAACTCTTTTTGCGGTGTGTTTGTCGAGATCCGATGAATTGTGGGTTTATGATCAAGTTTATCTATGAACAATATTTGATTCTTCTCTGAAATCTTTTATTTATGATTGGTTATCTTTTCAAGTCTCTTCAAATTATCAGTTCGGTTTGGCCTACTAGATTGATCTTTTTTGCAATGGGAGAAGTCCTTAGCTTTGGGTTCAATCTTGCGGTGTCCTTTCCCAGTGACAGAAGGTGCAGCAAGGCACGTATTGTATTGTTCCCATCAAGGATAAAAAGATGGGGTTTATATCATATTGCTTGATTCTATCCCTCTACATCATGCCATCTTGCCTACTGAGTTACTCTGTTCTTATGAACTTAATACTCTAGATGCATGCTGGATAGCGGTCGATGTGTGGAGTAATAGTAGTAGATGCAGAATCATTTCGGTCTACTTTTCACGGGCGTGATGCCTATATACATGATCATGCCTAGATATTCTCACAATTATGCACTTTTCTATCAATTGCTCGACAGTAATTTGTTCACCCACCGTAATACTTATGCTATCTTGAGAGAAGCCACTAGTGAAACCAATGGCCCCCGGCTCTATATTTTATCATATAAGTTTCCAATCTATTTTACTTTGCAATCTTTACTTTCAATCTATATCATAAAAATACCAAAATTATTTATTTATCTTATTATCTCTATCAGATCTCACTCTCGTAAGTGATCGTGAAGGGATTGACAACCCCTTTATCGCGTTGGTTGCGAGGTTCTTATTTGTTTGTGCATGTACGAGGGACTTGCGTTTAGTCTCCTATTGGATTGATACCTTGGTTCTCAAAAAATGAGGGAAATACTTACGCTACTTTGCTGCATCACCCTTTCCTCTTTAAGGGAAAACCAATGCAGTGCTCAAGAGGTAGCAAGAAGGATTTGTGGCGCCGTTGCCGGGGATATCTACGCACAAGTCAAGACATACCAAGTACCTATCATAAACTCTTGTCCCTCGCATTACATTATTTGCCATTTGCCTCTCGTTTTCCTCTCCCCCACTTCACCCTTGCCATTTTATTCTCCCTATTTTCCATTCGCCCTTTTTCTGTTTGCCTTCTTTAGCTTGCTTCTCGTGTGTTTGTGTGTTGGATTATTTGTCACAATGGCTCAAGATAATACTAAATTGTGTGACTTTTCCAATACCAACAATAATGATTTTATTAGCACTCCGATTGCTCCCCTTACCAATGCTAAATCTTGTGAAATCAATACTGCTTTGCTAAATCTTGTCATGAAAGATCCGTTTTCCGTCCTTCCTAGTGAAGATGCTGCTACCCATCTAAATAGCTTTGTTGATTTGTGTGATATGCAAAAGAAGAAACATGTGGATAATGATATTGTTGAATTGAATCTATTCCCGTTTTCACTTAGAGATCGTGCTAAAACTTGGTTTTCGTCTTTGCCTAAAAATAGTATTGATTCCTGGAATAAGTGCAAAGATGCTTTTATCTCTAAGTATTTTCCTCCCGCTAAGATCAACTCTCTTAGAAACGATATTATGAACTTTAAGCAACTAGATCATGAGCATGTTGCACAAGCATGGGAGAGGATGAAATTAATGATTCACAATTGCCCTACTCATGGTTTGAATTTATGGATGATCATACAAATTTTTTATGCTGGATTGAATTTTGCTTCTAGAAATCTTTTAGATTCGGCCACGGGAGGCACTTTTATGGAAATCACTTTAGGAGAAGCTACCAAACTTCTAAATAATATTATGGTTAATTATTCTCAATGGCACACCAAAAGATCTACTAGTAAAAAGGCTCATGCTATAGAAGAAATTAATGTTTTGAGTGGAAAGATGGATGAACTTATGAAATTGTTTGCTAATAAGAGTGTTTCTTTTGATCCTAATGATATGCCTTTGTCTACTTTGATTGAGAATAATAATGGATCTATGGATGTAAATTTTGTTGGTAGGAACAATTTTGGTAACAACGCGTATAGAAGAAACTTTAATCCTAGGCCGTTTCCTAGTAATTCCTCTAATAATTATGGTAATTCCTACAACAATTCTTATGGAAATTATAATAATATGCTCTCTGATTTTGAATCTAGTATTTAAGAATTTATTAGTTCACAAAAGAGTTTCAATGCTTTGATTGAAGAAAAATTGTCTAAGATTGATGAGTTGGCTAGGAACGTGGATACAATTTCTCTTGATGTTGATTGTTTGAAACTTAGATCTATCCACCTAATCATGATATCAATGAGTCCCTCAAAGCCAAGAATTTCCATTGATGAGTGCAAATAAAGAACCGCTAGGATGCGTGCTAAAAAAGATTGCTTTATAAAAGTGTGTTCTTCTAGTTTTGATGACAATAAGGATGAGGATATAAAAGTGATTGATGTGTCTCCTATTAAATCTTTGTTTTGCAATATGAATCTTGATAATGATGGGACTGGAGATGAGTCAACTTTAATTAAAAGGCGTCCCAATGATTCGAAGTTTTGAGATCTTGATGCAAAAATTAATAAAACTGGGATTGGAAAGGTCAAAACTTTACATAGCAATGAACCCACCATTTTGGATTTCAATGAATTTAATTATGATAATTTCTCTTTGATATATTGTATTTCCTTGTTGCAATCCGTGCTAAATTCTCCGCATGCTTATAATCAAAATAAAGCTTTTACCAAACATATCGTTGATGCTTTAATGCAATCTTATGAAGAAAAGCTTGAATTAGAAGTTTCTATCCCTAGAAAACTTCATGATGAGTGGGAACCTACTATTAAAATTAAAATTAAAGATCATGAATGCTATGCTTTATGTGATTTGGGTGCTAGTGTTTCCACGATTCCAAAAACTTTGTGTGATGTGTTAGGTTTCCGTGAATTTGATGATTGTTCTTTAAATTTGCATCTTGCGGATTCCATTATTAAGAAACATATGGGAAGGATTAATGATGATCTTGTTGTTGCAAATATGAATTATGTGCCCGTAGATTTCATTGTTCTTGATATAGATTGCAATCCTACATGTCCCATTATTCTTGGTAGACCTTTCTGTGCAATTATTGATATGAAGGAAGGGAATATTAGATTCCAGTTTCTGTTAAGGAAAGGCATGGAACACTTTACTAGAAAGAAAATTAAATTATCTTAGGAATCTATTACGAGAGCCACTTATGGATTGCATACCAAAGATGATAATACCTATATCTATTCTTGCCTTTATGCCTAGCTAGGGGCGTTAAACGATAGCGCTTGTTGGGAGGCAACCAAATTTTATTTTTGTTTCTTGATTTTTGGTTCTGATTAGTAATAAATAATTCATATAGCCTCTGTTTATATGTGGTTTCATGCTTTTAATTAGTGTTTTTCCAAGTAAAACCTTTGGGAAGACTCGGGGAAAGTCTTTGCGATCTTGCTGTAAAAAACAGAAACTTTAGCGCTCACGCGATTTGCTGCCATTTCTCTTTGGAGAGTGCGATTAGGTTGATTATTTTTTCAGATGATTAATAGATAAATTCCTCACGTCTAGAAAGTTATTTCAGAATTTTTGGGGTTACATAAGTATTCGAAACATACAGATTACTACAGACTTTTCTGTTTTCAACAGATTCTGTTTTTCGTGTGTTGTTTGCCTATTTTGATGAATCTATGGCTAGTATCGGAGGTTATGAACCATAGAGAAGTTGTAATACAGTAGGTTTAACACCAAAATAAATAAATAATGAGTTCATTACAGTACCTTAAGTGGTGATTTGTTTTCTCATACTAACGGAGCTCATGAGATTTTCTGTTGAGTTTTGTGTTGTGAAGTTTTCAAGTTTTGGGTAAAGATTTGATGGATTATGGAATAATGAGTGGAAAGAGCCTAAGCTTGGGGATGCCCAAGGTAACCCAAGGTAAAATTCAAGGACAACCAAAATCCTAAGCTTGGGGATGCCCCGGAAGGCATCCCCTCTTTCGTCTTCGTCCATCGGTAACTTTACTTGAGGCTATATTTTTATTCCCCGCATGATATGTGTTTTGCTTGGAGCGTCTTGTATGATTTGAGTCTTTGCTTTTTAGTTTGCCACAATCATCCTTGATGTACACACCTTTTGGGACAAACACGCATGAATTGGAATTTATTAGAATACTCTATGTGCTTCACTTATAACTTTTGAGCTAGATAATTTTGTTCTAGTACTTCACTTGTATCTTTTAGAGCACGGCGGTGGTTTTATTTTATAGAAATTATTGATCCCTCATGCTTCACTTATATTATTTTGAGAGTCTTTTATAACAGCATGGTCATTTTCTTTGGTTATAAAATTAGTCCTAATATGATAGGCATCCAAGATGGGTATAATAAAAACTATCATAAAAAGTGCATTGAATACTATGAGAAGTTTGATACTTGATGATTGTTTTGAGATATGAAGATGGTGATATTAGAGTCATGCTAGTTGAGTAGTTGTGAATTTGAGAAATACGTGTTCTAAAGTTTGTGATTCCCGTAGCATGCACGAAGGGTGAACCGTTATGTGATGAAGTCGGAGCATCATTTATTTATTGATTGTCTTCCTTATGAGTGGCGGTCGGGGACGAGTGATGGTCTTTTCCTACCAATCTATCCCCCTAGGAGCATGCGTGTAGTACTTTGTTTCGATAACTAATAGATTTTTGCAATAAGTATGTGAGTTCTTTATGACTAATGTTGCGTCCATGGATTATACGCACTCTCACCCTTCCACCATAGCTAGCCTCTCTAATACCGCGCAACTTTCGCCGGTACCGTAAACCCAACATATACCTTCCTCAAAACAGCCACATACCTACCTATTATGGCATTTCCATAACCATTTCGAGATATATTGCCATGCAACTTACCACCGTTTCGTTTGTTATGGCACGCTTCATCATTGTCATATTGCTTTGCATGATCATGTAGTTGAAATCGTATTTGTGGCAAAACCACCGTTCATAATTCTTTCATACATGTCACTCATGAGTCATTGCACATCTCGGTATACCGCCGGAGGCATTCACATAGAGTCATATTTTTTTTCTAAGAATTGAGTTATAATTTTTGAGTTGTAAGTAAATAAAGTGTGATGATCATCATTATTAGAGCATTCTCCCATGTGAGGAAAGGATGATGGAGACTATGATTCCCCCACAAGTCGGGATGAGACTCCAGATGAAAAATAAAGAAAAAAAAGAAAAAAAGGGGCCATAAAAAATAGGAAAGGCCCAAATAAAAAAATGAGAGAAAAAGAGAGAAGGGACAATGTTACTATCCTTTTACCACACTTGTGTTTCAAAGTAGCACCATGATCTTCATGATAGAGAGTCTCCTATGTTTTCACTTCAATATACTAGTGGGAATTTTACATTATAGAAATTGGCTTGTATATTCCAATGATGGGCTTCCTCAAAATTCCCTAGGTCTTCATGAGAAAGCAAGTTGGATGCACACCCACTTAGTTCTTTTGTTCAGCTTTCATACACTTATAGCTCTAGTGCATCCTTTGCATGGAAATCCCTACTCACTCACATTGATATATATTGATGGGCATCTCCATAGCATGTTGATACGCCTAGTTGATGTGAGACTATCTTCTCCTTTTTGTCTTCTCCACAACCACCATTCTATTCCACCTATAGTGTTATGTCCATGGCTCACACTCATGTATTGCGTGAAGTTTGAAAAAGTTTGAGAACATCAAAAGTATGAAACAATTTCTTGGCTTGTCATCGGGGTTGTGCATGATTTAAATATTTTGTGTGGTGAAGATAGAGCATATCCAGACTATATAATTTTGTAGGGATAACTTTCTTTGGCCATGTTATTTTGAGAAGACATAATTGCTTTGTTAGTATGCTTGAAATATTATTATTTTTATGTCAATATTAAACTTTTGTCTTGAATCTTTTGGATCTGGACATTCTTGCCACAATAAATAAAATTACATTGAGAGTTATGCTAGGTAGCATTCCACATCAAAAATTCCGTTTTTATCATTTACCTACTCGACGACGAGCAGGAATTAAGCTTGGGGATGCTTGATACGTCTCCAACGTATCTATAATTTTTGATTGTTCCATGCTATTATATTATCTGTTTTGGATGTTTATGGGCTTTATTATACACTTTTATATTATTTTTGGGACTAACCTACTAACCCAAGGCCGAGTGCAAATTGCTGTTTTTTTGCCTATTTTAGTGTTTCGCAGAAAAGGAGTATCAAACGGAATCCAAACGGAATGAAACCTTCGGGAGAGTTATTTTTGGAACAAACATGATCCATGGGACATGGAGTGGACGTCAAGAAAGAAACGAGGCGGCTACAAGGCAGGGAGACACGCCTGCCCCCTTGGGCGCGCCCCCACCCTCGTGGGCCCCTCGCAGCTCTAGCGACCTACTTCTTCCTCCTATATATATATATATATATATCTCCATATACCCCGAAAACATCTAGGAGCACCACAAAACCCTATTTCCACCGCCGCAACCTTCTGTACCCAAGAGATCCCATCTTGGGGCCTTTTCCGGAGCTCCGCCGGAGGGGGAATCGATCACAGAGGGCTTCTACATCAACACCATAGCCTCTCCGATGATGTGTGAGTAGTTTACCACAGACCTTTGGATCCATAGTTATTACCTAGATGGCTTCTTGTCTCTATTTGGATCTCAATACAATGTTCTCCTCGATCTTCTGGGAGATCTATTCGATGTAACTCTTTTTGCGGTGTGTTTTTCGAGATTCGATGAATTGTAGGTTTATGATCAAGTTTATCTATGAACAATATTTGATTCTTCTCTGAAATCTTTTTTGTATGATTGGTTATCTTTGCAAGTCTCTTCGAATTATCAGTTTGGTTTGGCCTACTAGATTGAGCTTTCTTGCAATGGGAGAAGTGCTTAGCTTTGGGTTCAATCTTGCGGTGTCCTTTCCCAGTGACAACAGGTGCAGCAAGGCACGTATTGTATTGTTTCCATCGAGGATAAAAAGATGGGGTATATATCATATTGCTTGAGTTTATCACTCTACATCATGGCATCTTGCCTAATGCGTTACTCTGTTCTTATGAACTTAATACTCTAGATGCATGCTGGATAGCGGTCGATGTGTGGAGTAATAGTAGTAGATGCAGAATCGTTTCGGTCTACTTGTCGCAGACGTGATGCCTATATACATGATCATGCCTAGATATTCTCATAATTATGCACTTTTCTATCAATTGCTCGACAGTAATTTGTTCACCCACCGTAATACTTATGCTATCTTGAGAGAAGCCACTAGTGAAACCTATGGCCCCCGGCTCTATATTTTATCATATAAGTTTCCAATCTATTTTACTTTGCAATCTTTACTTTCAATCTATATCATAAAAGTACCAAAATTATTTATTTATCTTATTATCTCTATCAAATCTCACTCTCGTAAGTGATCGTGAAGGGATTGACAACCCCTTTATCGCGTTGGTTGCGAGGTTCTTATTTGTTTGTGCAAGTATGAGGGACTTGCGTGTAGTCTCCTACTGGATTGATACCTTGGTTCTCAAAAACTGAGGGAAATACTTACGCTACTTTACTACATCACCCTTTCCTCTTCAAGGGAAAACCAACGCTGTGCTCAAGTGGTAGTAATGGCCACGATATGCTCCTCAGTACGAAGGGAGCGTTCCATGTTTCCGTTGATTGTAATGACACCACGTGGACCGGGCATCTTGAGCTTTAGGTTAGCGTAGTGCGATACCGCGTTGAAGCGAGCGAACGCGGTTCGTCTGAGCAGTGCGTGGTAGCCACTTTGGAAAGGGACGATGTCGAAGATCAAGTCTTCTCTTCGGAAGTTGTCCGGCAGACCGAAAACAACCTCCAATGTGATTGAGCCCGTGCAACGGGCCTCTACACCAGGTATTACTCCTTTAAATGTAGCTCTAGTGGGCTTGATTCTTGATGGATCAATGCCCATTTTGCGGATGGTGTCTTGATAAAGTAGATTGAGACTACTGCCACCATCCATGAGGACTCGCGTGAGATGGAATCCGTTGATGATTACCTCGAGGACCAGGGCTGCCGAATCTTCGGGACGGATACTGGTTGGGTGGTCCTTTCGATCGAACGTGATCAGACAGGCCGACCATGGGTTGAATTTTAGGGCGACCGGCTCTATGGCATAGATGTCCCGTAATGCGCGCTTGTGCTCCCTCTTAGGGATATGTGTGACATATATATATATATCATATTCACTATTTTTACCTTGGGGGGGAATTGCTTCTGTCCCCCTATGTTCGGTTGACGAGGCTCTTGGTCATCGTCGTCGCTGTGCGACCCTTTCCCCTTGTGTTCGGCATTGAGTTTGCCGGCATGTTTAAAGACCCAACAGTTTCTGTTGGTATGATTGGTGGGTTTATCGGGGGTGCCATGAATCTGGCAGGGTCGATCAAGTATTCTATCTAAACTGGATGGGCCATCTATGTTTTCCTTGAATGGCTTCTTCCGTTTACCGGGTTTGGAGCCATTGAATCCGGCGTTGACCGCTATGTCTTGGGTTCCTTCGTTATTGTTTCGCTTGTGCTTGTTGCGTCGTGGCTTGCCATTGCCGTCCCTGGATTCGGAGGTGCCAGGGTCGCTGGTGCTATTACTTCTATGAGAAAGCCCAGGTATCCTCTCCTGCACAAAAGTAGGTCATAAGTGCAGTTTTCTTGGCCGAGGTGTCGGGCGAGCCACTCATCTCGGACGCTATGTTTGAAGGTCGCGAGGGCTTCGGCGTCCGGACAATCCACAATCTGGTTCTTTTTGATTAAGAACCTGGTCCAGAGCTGCGGGGCTGATTCTCCGGCTTGCTGGATTATGTGACTAAGATCATCGGCGTCTGGGGGCCGAACATAGGTACCTTGGAAGTTGTCTATAAATGCGTCCTCCAAGTCTTCCTAGCTACCAATTGAGTTTTCTAGTAGGCTGTTTAGCCAGTGCCGTGCTGGCCCCTTGAGTTTTAGGGGGAAGTACTTGATGGCATGTAGATCATCACCGCGTGCCATGTTAATGTGGAGAAGAAAGTCTTCAATCCATACTGCGGGATCTGTTGTGCCATCATATGATTTGATGTTCATGGGGTTTAAACCCTTCAGGGAACTGGTGTTGCATTACCTCATCGGTGAATCATAGGGGGTGTGTGGCGCCTCCGTATCGGGCAACGTTACGGCGCAGTTCGGATGAAGTCCATATGCGGTTTTCGGCCCTAGTGAGGTTGTGTTTGTCGTGCCAGGCCTGATGGCTGTCTTCTCGCGCTTGGTCACGCTCCCTTGATCCGTAGATTGACCTGGTCTAACCTGCTCTATTATCCAGGTCCTGACGTAGGTCATAAGTGTGTCCCCGAGCTATTGTTTCTCTGCTTTTACAGTGAAGTGGTGTGGGCTGGTGTTCGGCTTGAGTTGTCGTTCTGTCTCGGCCACGTGGTGGTCGGGCATGTCCATCAGCCGCTTTATGCGTGGGTGGTATGGGCTCCGGCGCCTCATCGTCGAATTGGGGTATAAGCTTACGCTTCGGGTAACTCCTTGTTGGGCGTTCGAGGCCGTATTCTTCGGCTGCCAGGACATATGTCCATCTGTCGTTGAGCAGATCTTGGTCAGCTTGAAGCTGCTTCTTCTTCTTTAGAATTCTTGCAGTGGCTATTAGCTGGCGCTTAAAGCGCTCTTGTTCAAGGGCTTCCTCTGGCATGATAAAATCTTCGTCGGTAAGGCTCACATCGTCCTCAGAGAGTGGTAGATAGTTACTATCCTCTGAGTCTTTGTTCCCTGCTTGCTCGTCAAGGTCAACTTGCCCGTCCTCCCGATCATCCTGTTCGAATGTTGGTTCGATGGGGTCTTCTTGGTCTTCGGCGTTCTCCAGAGTATCATTATCTCTAGTGCCGGTATTGCTGTCTTTTCCGCGATGCGATTTAGAGCGGCGCCGCTGACGTCGACGCTTTGATGGTATCTCAGGAGGTTTGTCCTCGACTGGATCCTTCTCATCATCGTCGTCGCCTTCTTTGGGTGTGTCCACCATGTACACGCCGTATGAGGAAATGGCCGTCCAGCATCCGCTGAATGGCGGGTTTTGGGCCTGCTCCTCTCCGGCATCGTCGTCCATACCGTCGATGTCTTTGGAGGCGTAGTCGAGCATGTCGGTTAGATCCTCGACAGTGGCTATGAAGTGGGTGGTGGGTGGGAAGTAAAATTCCCTATTTTCAGCCCCTAGTCTGGGCTGGCCGTAATTCGGAAGTGGTTCCTCTATGATGGCAAGGGACTGCATTAAGTCCAAAGCCTCGTTTAAGAGTGAGGTTTGGACGGGGATAGAAGTTCCCGGGACAAGCTCGCATGACGCGGACTTCGAGGGTTTGGAGTTAGTGTTCGGATGAGAGTCCGGCTTTGAGATGACTTCCGGAGACACTATTCTCTCCGGTTCTCCAATGTTGAGCTCTATAGCCGAAGAGAGTCCGACAAGCTCTAGACACCCGTCTTCGGACCTGGTGACGCGCTCCGGATCTAAGGCCGGAGCGGTGGTTGGGGCCACGAACCCTTGGAAGATCAAGTCTCCTTGGATATCAGCGACATAGTTCAGATTTCCAAAATTGATCTGGTGACCAGGGGCGTAACTGTCGATCTGCTCTAGGTGGCCAACCAAGTTGGCACGTAGTGCGAAGCCGCCGAATACAAAGATCTGGTCGGGGAGAAAAATCCCCTTCACGGCAGCATTGTTGTAGATGGTCGGTGGAGCCATCGAGCCTTTTGATGATGGCACAATGGAACTCTCAATGAAAGCACCAATGTCGGTGTCAAAACCGGCAGATCTCGGGTAGGGGGTTCCGAACTGTGCATCAAAGGATCGAGGGTAACAGAAGGCAGGGGACACAATGTTTACCCAGGTTTGGGCCCTCCTGATGGAGGTAATACCCTACTTCCTTCTTGATTGACTTTGATGAGTATAGGAGTTACAAGAGTTGATCTACCTCGAGATCGTAATGGCTAAACCCTAAATGTCTAGCCTGTATGATTATGATTACCTCTACGGACTAAACCCTCCGGTTTATATAGACACCGGAGGGGGCTAGGGTTGTACAGAGTCGGTTTACAGAGAAAGGAATCTTCATATCTGAACGCCAAGCTTTCCATCCATGCGAAGGAGAGTCCCATCCGGACCCGGGAAAAGCCTTCTATCTTTGTATCTTTGCGGCCCATTAGTCCGGCCCATGTCGCATAGCCCGGACATCCGAAGACCCCCTAATCCAGGACTCCCTCAACATGTAATCCCTTGTACAAAGCCAGGACGATGACCCTGTGCAAGAGAAAACAAAGAAGCGTTGGGGGCCCCCGACCAAGTTGCATGCATGCATAAGCATTCCAAGATCACCGCATAAGAATTTCATGAGCATTTGCATATGCATATAGATAGGATCGCATCACGCATTCATTCTCATCTGCATGAAGCTGCAGGTTCCTGCTGTGAACTTGGCTCTGACAGGGAGTGGGAAGATAGCCCGGCACTACGATCCTCGGCAAGCTAAACAGATAAGTTCTACCTCTTGTCCATTAGTGTTCTGTAAGCTATAACTTGTGCATAAGGAAACCCCGCCGCTCTTTTGAGACTTAGGTGCTCCCATCCTTGACTCGAACGTTGCTTAGGTTAGGATGGTCGCAGTGGCCTTTGGTAAAAGGAAGTTGGCGGGGGGCCCGGTCCCTTTGTATTTTGCTCGGTAGACGCAATTCTCTGGCAAGTAAAAGGGTACTGGGAGGATACCCTGCCAGGGAAAACTCATTTATTTACACTAAGGAGGAATCCCACCTTTGCATGGACATACATGCACGGGTTCCCAGCAGAGTTCATCCTTATCATTAACATGCTGATACAAGTACAAGCATTACAGAACACAAACATGGACTCGAAGTATTACATTATTTGAATTAAAATTTGGCAAGTGCCTATAGATTTAACATTGAAAAAAGATAAGTGCTTTGTACCTCTCCCTATCCCTCTTATCCCATGTTGTGCGGTGGGAACATAAGAGGGTAGGTGAAGCGCCGGCATAGTGCCACCCTGATCCCCATCAGGAGATGTCAAGCACAGCTTGACAAGATTGGGAGTGAAGAGGCTGCGAAGGAGGAATATGTGTGGAGCACCTCGGCGCCCCTTGGTCACCGCTTCCAAGACTAAGCGAAGGGCTATAGCACATGCACCGGCAAAGGAGGATGTTGGGGCCCAGCTAGAAGACCCCCAGGGGAAGCGGAAGCGCTAGAGGAGCAAGCCTTTCCCCAGCAGTCGGGGAAAGGGTGGTGACAGCGCCGGGGAAAGGGGGAAGAGTCAGACAGGCGGGCAACAGGTTGCCAGTACAAGACGAACGTGTCGATGCAGTCATGCTCCTACTGGACGGCCTGCCTCCCGCCTTCTCCTTCTCCCCTGGCTTCATCTTCATCAACACCGTTCCAAGGGAAGGCTGGGACTCTAGCCCGGCACCCTCCCTAGAAAGGCGGCTAGTGGTCAAGACGGCCAGGAGGCTCGAGGCGCACCGCTCCCCACCTTAGCGGGTAGGAAGGCGCGCCTCTCGTCGACATCAGCCCCAAGACCTCCGGGTGGGAAAGTGCTGGGATTACCAATGATCTTCAGTCCCGCCTCCCGGGCGAGCCTCGAAGGATCCAAGAGATTCATCACAACAAGGACCAGGCTCACTCACCGAACACCAGCACCAACATTTGGCAACACCAGCCTCAACCAAGAGCCCGGGGGCTGGCCCCAGGCTCTTCTCTTCAACATAACTAGCAAGAAGTAGAAAGCAGAGGAGGGGGGCGTAAGGATGAATGACTCTGCCCTCCCTCCGCCACTCCTTTTAAGGGCGGGATGAGGAGGGGAGCAACTCCCTCAATCGGGGGACACCGTCCTCCTCAGCCAATTCAAGACGACCGGGCCCTCGCCTTGATGCTCTCCCATGCCACGTGCCTCCGTTACCTGCCCCGTGCGATGCATGCCGCATTCATGGCTAAGGATAAGGGTGTGGTGGGAAGAGAGAATTGGCAGTTTCTACACCATGTGTTAAAGTCATTCATGGGCCACTAGGGCGGCCCCGCCACTATTGGCTTTACGCGACACGCGGGGAAACTGTAAACTGGCCTATAGTCAAGATTAATGAAGAAGCAATGAAGACCTCAAGAGGCCAGCCTCTTTAGCACCCCCGCCTATGCACTTATTAGGCCCTACCCCGACGATGCTCGGCAGCGTGTTCGGGGCAGACCCGGGGGCTTCTGTTGGTGCAAAAAACCCTGGGTCTGTTGCCTAGACCGCGCACAGGCACAGGAGCAAGATTAAGTCACCAACCTGAGTTGGAGTACAAGGAACCAAGAGCATCGAAGAACTAACATGCAGATCAAGAGGACCAAAGTCAAGCCAGAGAAGTAAGATACCACCAGGAGAAAAGCCTCCCTTGTTGAGCAGGCAAGCTCGACAAGGACGGGGTCACCCCGGAAGAAGGCGCCCAAGACATCCTGGCAGGGCCTGCTGGGACTCATGAAGGCAAAACCACCTCACCAACCAACCCGCCATGAGCCACGTCATCAATCAATGCGGTGTCAAGCCGCAAAGTGACTAAGTGGCAGCCACTCGCCACATGGTATCCTCTTTCTACAGGAAATGCCTACAGATGACACCCGTCCTGCGACGTGTCAACCGAGCAGGTGTGGAGCTGCTGAGATAGCCCGACAAGGCTTGCCGGGCAACCAACGATGTGACGTTGAGCGGTGCATTTAATGCGCCCTGTCAGCCTGCATAGTTAGGTATGATAGCATTGTTTGCTATCTTATCAATGCATAGTGACTACTTTGCCATTGTGGTGACCCCTTAATCTATAGAAGGAGGCCCATGTCAACCGTATAAAGGGTTAGAAGGTTGGATAACTCACACCCCCATACGTGCGTCGCCACTGCCGCCCCTGTGGGAAAGTGTACTATGCACCACCACCATCATTCCACCATCAATCCACCAAAGCAAGAGTAGGGTTTTATTCCTCACGACGGCCCGAACCTGGGTAAAATTGCTTGCGTGATGTCTACCATGCTGCCACACACTCGTCTGCTCTTTGTGCAACGCCCCCCCCCCCCCCCCCGCCGCCAAACTAGCAAGCGGCCCTATGGTCCCATAGGTGGCCATGGTTTCCCGCGACTGAGAAGCGAGCTTTTTGACCTCCATGCACCAGCCGCCGCCTGCCTCGCTTACAACTTATCCATTAATGTGTTAATTAAAGCACCTAGATGGAGGGTGTTTGCTTGTGATCCCTTGGCAGCATTTGCTTTGTTCGTGTTTTCAACTCGTATTCTGGCCTAATTTGATTTGCCACATAGGGCAATGGATAATATGACGACAAATAAAATGGCAACGGATAATATGACGACAAATTTACATTAGCGCAGATAATAATTGTCTTACATATTCTAGAAAATTTAAAATGCCACATGTGGCAAATCCCGGAAGACACGGGGGCAAGAGAAGATCGAAATTGCGGACAACAATCTGGGTCGCTACTATCTCTACTCGTCGGTGGATCACCGGGCGAGGACATCCTACAGCTCCTTCTTCAATTCGTCATGACTTTGCTTAAAAGTAGCCACGGATTCCTGCACCTGATGATCACGCTCGATCCGGAGCTTCCTTAAGTCACCCATCTGTTCCTCGACGACCGCTGTCAGCGTCATCCCCGAGGCACTGCTCTACTCATGCAGCATCTTCCAGCTGGCGGCCTCCTCCTCCTTCTTGGCGAGCGCCTTGAGAAGCTTTTGCATTGTCACCCATGAGTTGCTCGACGAGGCCGGTCGCCTTGTTAACCGAGGCATCGCTGATCTCGAGCAGCTTCACCAAGCTGTCGACCATCTCCTGTTGCTTAATGAGGCCAACGAGAATGCCGTTGTCGCCGGCCAAGGACTTCAGCAATGCCAGCTCATCACGATTGCCGATGTGGCGAGTGCGATTGTGAGAGCCCTCGCGTGGACATGAGAGCTCATTCGAGGGCTCCGCGGCGTGCCGGGACATCTCTGCTGCGGCTGTCGCTTCGCGGTGGGACCTCTCTAGTGCTTCCGCGGCCTTGGTCTTTGCTGCGTGGTTATATATCCACCCGAAACATCTCGTACCGGTCATGGCGAAACCACTTTACAAGAAATACCAATTTTGTGCGTTATGAGGAGAGGAAATGTGAAGTAATTTTTGAGCGGGTAGTTTTTATAGCCCGCTGCTAAGTGTGAACACATATTAGTTTGATAGGTGTGAACATATTTGCAATTACTTATTGCGTTGTAATCTGCAATGTGACAAGGAACAAAGTCATAATTTATTGATGGTTCTGGCCTAAAATCCCGTATTTGTTGTTCTAGCTCATCGCAAATAGTTATTTTGGATCAACCGTATGCCACGCATCGGAAGCTCGAAATATGGGCCTGCGTTCTCGGATGTACATGTACGTCTCTGCCCACTATCACACATGGTCAATATATCACCATCATGTCCTATGGATGTGTTGTCGTGTCTCCCACGGGGTGCCAGGAGGCTGGCCACATGGTTTCTCGCCGTTGAGGTGGCCGTGGTGTGCTCTGCTAGCGTCCCTCCGTGCATTTTTCTCGCCATTGAGGCGGCCGCGGCATGCTCCACAACCTGAATACCGTATGCGGTGCCACCTATTATTTATCACACACGTGTTAACATAAGGAAACATATGTCTAACTTACTAATCATCGCATACGAGTACTCGCAGACGCATCACGTGCGATACTCCTAGCCACTTCAAGCAACTAGTTTGCATTTTTCAAAGTTTTTTGTACGAACATAATCGCACACGAACTAACTATAGTAACCCTCTGTGTTATAATTTCTCATAGCAAATAGTTCATCCGAGTGGGCTGTTTGCTGCTTATCACACACATCTTGTTTACACGAATCGTTTGTGTTCTTTTGGCTCATGGCAAATGCCGCATATCACACACATCTTGTTAAGGTGAACCAGTTCTGTTCTGTTCTCTAATCGAAAACAGTTCGTCCGAGTGAACCGTATGCCATATATCACACCCACCTTGATCTGGCTGACCGTTTCTGTTGCATTCCCTAATAGCACACAGTTCATTGGAGCAAACTGTATGCCATATATCGCACACACATTGATATGGCTGCCCGTTTCTGTTGTTCTTCCTCATCGCAAACAGTTCTTTTGGATCAACCGTATGCCTTGCATCGCACACGCAACTACAATCGGAACCGTGTTTGATGGCTACGCCATCGCAAATGTTTTGTATCTTTTTTTATGGTTTTTACATCCCTGTTTGTGATTAATGCATCGCACATAGTTTCGTCAAAGGGTCTCTGATTGTAGTGTCATGTTAGCAGCATCCTGCAGTAGTGCATACTCGATTGGCAAGCCACTTTTTTAGATTCCTCTGAGTCATCGGGAAGTTCTCTTATTTGCAGGAATTGGACTATGTGTTGTGCCCATGTACGAGCATGTGGCTCGACGACAAGGACTAAAGGCATTTCTTCTGTCGTGGGAGCACTGACCTCAACAGTGAGAACTTGGTGTTCCGCGGGAGGACGCTGCTCACCAACTAACATAAGGTTCCCCCCGACAGCCTTCTCACCAGCCGCTTTAGGGAGCTCTGCCGGTCTACAGTTTCCTTCTGTTTCTGGCCAACGTTGATGGGGAGACTGATGGTCGAGTTAGGTGGAGTACAAAAGTTCCTGGTTCCACAGGGAGCTTTTGGGCGGCACATTTGGACAGGTGATCCGCAGCACTATTCTCCACATGGGGTACGTGTTCTATTTGCATCCCATCAAAGTGCTCTTCCAGCATTCTCACTTCTTCCACATAGGCCTCCATCAACGTGCTCTGGTAATCTTTATTTACTTGTTCCACAATGAGCCGAGAATCTCCACGGGTGACTAGCTTCCTTATTCCCAACTCTATTGCAATTTTGAGGTCGGCAAGGAGCCCCTCGTACTCTGCCGTGTTATTGGTAGCATCCTCCATAGGGATGTGGATCTGGATGGCATACTTCAGGTGCTCTCTAGTGGGTGCGACAGGCAGCACTCCAGCCCTGGCACCTTGCAATGAAAAAGCACCATTAAAGCACAAGACCCACTCCTTGGGGGCCTCCTTGCCGGGAGGGCTATTTTTGGCACCTCTTCATCAGGCATCGGCGTACACTCTACGAAGAATTCTTCTAGTGCTCTGCTTTAGATAGTTGCCATGCTTTCAAACTTCAAAGTGAAACTTGACAGTTCCAGTGCCTACTCTACTATCCTGACAGTGGCCTCTGGATTTCTCAGAATGTGCTGTAATGGGAAGCGAGTGACAACTGTGGTCTTGTGATCTTGGAAGTAATGGCGCAGTTTCCTCGAGGCCATAAGTAGGTCAAAGATCAGCTTTCGCACTCCAGAGTACCTTGATGTAGCCCCCTACAGGAGGGAGCTGACAAAGTAAACTGACCGATGTACCATTTTCTTCCTTGCTAATGTCTTCTCATTGTCAGCCTCTGCTTGTGTCCCCTTTTCCCCGTCAATGAAAGATCCTGTCGGGGTGATTTTGGCTCACCACTGGGCGATTCCACTACATCAGCTTCTTCGCCTCTGACTTCCCTCTATGCCACCAGGGTTTCTGCTAAGTATAGCAGTGGCGACTCTTGCTGTTCAGGTGCGACCAAAGTTGGTGTAGAGGAAAGGTAGGTTTTCAAATCCCACAACACAGCCTATGCCTTGGGGGTCCATTTCATTGGGCCTGCTATAGCACCCAAGATGCGATTCTATCCCAATTCTCACTTCTTCCACATAGGCCTCCGTACGTCATGAATTCATGATTGGGGCACAACCGCAATTCGAGCGCATAGCAAGGTGGATATCATTACAACATACCATGTACTGAATAGATGAGAATACCATACAAAGGCTTACACTCGCCACAAGCTACAACATGAATACATAAGTACATCAATACATAGCAACCATCATACAAAAGAGTAGGATCCGACTACGGATGAAATCAAACAAAAAAATGGCATCCACGCTGCTAATCCCAGGATCCCGACCCGGAACCTATCTCTTGATCGAAGTAGAAGAAGAAGTAGAAGAAGGACTCCAAACAGATCAAGCATCGTTCTCATGTTAGATCATCGCATTACCTATACCTGCACGTGTTGTTGTAGTAATCTGTGAGCCACGAGGACTTAGCATCCCATTACCATGGGTATCAAGACTAACAAAGCTTAATAGGTATGGAATGGATAAGTGGTGAGGTTGCATCAAGCACTAAGCATTTGTATGGAGGCTAATTTACGAGTACAAGAATAAGAAGAGAAACTACGCACAACAGACGTGAACTAGTAATGATCAAGAAGTGATCCTCAACTACTTACAAGTCAAACAAGATCGCACCATCTTCTCTTCCCGAACACTCTCGAAAAGAGACAGTCATGATTACACACATGGTGTGTGATGGACAGCCTATGCCACACTGTTTCTTGCATGCACCGTGTGCGATGCATTCAATATCGCTAATGGTAAAATTGTTAATATCATCTGCAATGGAAACGCTATCACAAACGATTTAATGGGGAAAATTGTGTGTGGTGTACGTACAAATGAAAATGTTTTCCCTAGATTGACTGTGTGGGATGTCCATACGAAACGAAACGTACTTCTTGGATTGACTGTGTGGGATGTACATACGAACGGAAACGTATTCCTTGGATTGACTGTGTGGAATGTACATACATACGGAAACGTTTGTCTGGGACTGACTGTGTGGGATGTACTTATGACTCGAAATGATTGGGCCTGTATAATTGAATTATTTTAACACAACTATACTTATAACCCTATTTGATGGCTCGCCCGTCGCACATGAGCTCATTTTGCCCAATGTGTGTGACCGGAGGGCCTATCCCCGATGGTTTCTGGGTCGTGTGGGAAGGACCCTTGAGGGAGTCCTGGATTATGGGGTCCCCGGGCGTCCGAGCTATGTGACATGGGCCAGACTGATGGGCCGTGAAGATAAAATAAAGAAGGCCTTCCCCCATGTCCGGATGGGAATCTCCTTTGCGTGGATGGCAAGCTTAGCGTCCGGATGTGTGGAATCCTTTCTTTGTAAAACGACTCTGTACAAACTTAGGCCCCTCTGATGTCTATATAAACTGGAGGGTTTAGTCCGTAGAGGCTATCATAATCATGCAAGCTAGACATCTAGGGTTTAGCCATTATGATCTTGAGGTAGATCGACTCTTATAACCCCTATACTCAACAAATGCAATCAAGCAGGACGTAGGGTTTTACCTCCATTAAGAGGGCCTGAACCTGGGTAAACATTGTGTCACCCTTGTCTCCTGTTTCTTTCGATCCTCAGACGCATAGTTGGGAACCCCTGCCGGAGATCAGCCAGTTTTGACACCGACATTGGCGCTTTCATTGAGAGTTCCGCTGTGCCGTCGAGAGAAGGTTTGATGGCTCATTATATTATCAACAACGGTGCTATTTCTGGGGAAACTTTCCTCGCCGGCCAGATTTTTGTGTTCCGCGGCTTTGCTCTGCGTGCCAACTTGATTGGTCACCTCGAACAGATCGACAGCTACGCCCCAATCATCAGATCAGTGTCGGGAACCTAAGTTATGTCGCCGATATCCGAGGAGACTTGATCTTCGAAGGGTTCGCGGCCCCGACCACCGCTCTGGCCTTAGATCTGGAACGAACTGCCATGTCCGAAGATGGGAGTTTGGGGCCCACCAGACTCTCTGTTGCAAACCCCACTATCGAAGATCCGGAGGTGATTGTTTCCTCAGTGAACTCAGAATCAGACCGGCTTCCTCCTACCATTGAAAGGCTGGACTCGCCTCCGGACTCTGGCTCCACGGACTCTCGTTTCCCCGTCCAAGCCTCGCTCTTAAACGAGGCGCTGGACTTAATTCGACCCCTCGCCATCATAGAGGAATCACCTCCGAACTATGCCCAGCCCGGACTAGGGGCTGAATGGGGGGAATTTTATGCCCCACCCATCACCCACTTCATAGCCACTGTCGAAGATTTAACCGACATGCTAAACTACGCCTCCGAAGACATCGACGACATGGACGACGATGCCGGAGATGAACAAGGCCAAGACCTGCTGTTTACTGGACGTTGGACGGCCACCTTCACATATGACATGTATATGGTGAACACACCCAAAGAGGATGACGGCAATGGCAGGAAGGATCCGGTTGAGGACAAGCCTACTGAGGCACCTCCAAAGCGTCGACGTCAGCGGCGCTGCTCAAAATCGCATCGCAAAAAGGACAGCAATACTAGCACCGGAGACAATGGCACTCCAGAGAACACCGAAGACCCCGAAGCCCTCATTGAGCCCACATCCAAATAGGATGATGTGGGGGAGAGGCTAGTTAACCCCGACGAACCGGTCCGGAACGAGGACTCGGAAGATAGTAATTATCTACCGCTCTCCGAGGAGGATGTGAGCCTCGGCGATGAAGACTTCATCGTGCCAGAGGAACCACTCAAGCAGGCGCTTTAAGCGCCACTAATCACTACAGCAAGAAGCCTAAAAAATAAGCAGCAACAACTCCAAACCGAACAGGATACACTCAACGACAGATGGACCCAAGTCCTAGCCGCCGGAGAGTATGGCCTTCAATGCCCAACAAAGAGTTATCCGAAGCATTGGCTACTACCACAATTTGACAACGAGGCCCTCGAGCCCATACTGTCAAGACATGACCGCGCTGCTGAACTAGACCGGCCACCACGTGGGCGAGATAAAGCGGCCACCTACGCCAAGGACCTCTAGCCCATACCGTTAAGACATGACCGTGCAGATGAACTAGACCGCACCACCTCGCCGTAGAGGCAAAGAGATAGCGGCTCCAGGATACACCTACGACCTATGATAGGACCTGGACAATAGAGCAGGCCAAGCCAGATCAATCTATGGATCAAGGGGGTGTGCCCCAACGCGAGAAGACGACCATCAGGCCTAGCGCGACAGGCACAACCTCACCCGGGCCGAAAACCGCATACGAACTTCATCTGAACTGCGCCATGACGTTGCCCGATATAGAGGCGCCGCACACCCCTTATGCTTCACTGATGAGGTAATGGAGCACCAGTTCCCAAAAGGGTTTAAACTCGTGAACATTGAATCATAAGATGGAACGACAGATCCCGCAGTATAGATCGAATATTTTCTTCTCCACATACACATGGACCGCGGTGACGATCTCCATGCCATCAAGTACCTCCCCCTCAAACTCAAGGGACCAGCACAACACTTGTTAAACAGCCTCCCAGAAAACTCCATTTGTAGCTGGGAAGATTTGGAGGATGCCTTTAGAGACAACTTCCAAGGTACCTATGTTCGGCCTCCAGACGCCGATGACCTTAGTCACATAGTCCAGCAACCCGGAGAGTCAGCCCGGAAGCTCTGGACCAAGTTCTTAATTAAGAAGAACCAAATTGTAGACTGTCCAGATGCCAAAGCCCTCGTGGCCTTTAAACACAGCGTTTGGGATGAGTGGCTTGCCCGACACCTCGGCCAAGAAAAACCGAAGTCCATGGCAGCTCTCACCACACTTATGACCCGCTTTTGCATGGGAGAAGATAGATGGCTCGCTCATCGAAGCAACAGCACCAGCGACCCCGGCACCTCTGAAGCAAGAGATGGCAACGACAGGCCACGACGCAATAAACACAAGCGTTGAAACAATAATGAAGATACCGAAGGCACGGTGGTCAACACAGGATTCAGTGGCTCTAAACCCGGCCAGCAGAAAAAGCCATTCAAAGGAAACAAAGATGGTACATCTAGTTGTGACCGAATACTAGATCGGCCCTGCTAGATCCACGGCACCCCTGACAAGCCTGCCAATCATACCAATAGAAATTATGGGGTCTTTAAACAGGTCGGAAAGCTAAACACCAAACATAAGGGGAGGATGATGATGAGCCTCGCCCATCAAACACATGGGGGCAAAAGAAATTCCCCCCAAGGTAAAAACAGTGAATATGATCTATGTCACTCACATCCCCAAACGGGAGCGCAAGCGCGCACTAAGGGATGTCTACGCCATAGAGCCAGTCGCCCCAAAATTTAACCCATGGTCAGCCTGTCCGGCCATCTTTGATCGCAGAGACCACCCGACCAGTATCCGTCACGGAGGTTTGGCAGCATTAGTCCTCGACCCAATCATCAACGGATTCCACCTCACACGAGTCCTCATGGACGGCGGTAGCAGTCTCAACCTGCTTTATCAGGACACTGTCTGTAAAATGGGCATTGATCCGCCAAGAGTTAAGCCCACTAAAACTACCTTTGAAGGAGTAATACCCGGCGTAGAAGCTTGCTGCACGGGGTCCATAATGCTGGAGATAGTCTTTGGATCATCGGATAATTTCCAAAGTGAAGACTTGATCTTCGAAATCGTCCCTTTCCGTAGTGGCTATCACGCACTGCTCGGACGAACCGTGTTCGCCCGTTTCAATGCGGTCCCGCACTATGCTTATCTAAAGCTCAAGATGCCTGGACCACGCGGCATCATAACAGTCAATGGAAACATGGATTGCTCCCTCCATACTGAGGAGTATACCACGGCCCTCATAGCTGAAGCACATGGTGGCCTTATCAAGCCGAATACTACATCTGTAGTCAAGCCCCCGGACACTGTCAAACGAGTCCGGTCTACCCGGCAGAATGACAGTTTGGCTCGTCTAGAGCTAAATTAGAAATTCGGCCTCTGTCAAAACCCAAACCTGATTGCGGCATACGTACCACACATACATAACTACGCACTAAAAATACCATGGACAAAGATGGAGGCACATTAGAAACAGGGTCCAAAATATGGCTCGACCCTATCCAGACCCTCATATTCTTCCCTTTTTATTTTCATTTTTTCATGTTCTTTGCGACCCACATCACTTTTCGATGGTACCAAGGGCCCTTTTTCAGGCCCCTTAGGTAAAGCCTATCGATTGATCCTGTCAAAGGATCATACACCAAGGCGAAAAGCAGCGCAGACGTGCGGCAGAGTGTACAAAGGATCTTCAAGATCAGCTTTTCCTTTTTAGGACCTGTATATAGCTTTCCCTTGCTCTCAAATTCTTGGCATGTAAAATAACCTTGATAATCATGGCATTCTCTGTAAAGAGCACGTTTGATGTATCAATCAGAATATAGCAGAAACAGTTTTGTCCCACCTTATTCGGTATTGGCCTACTCCACAATCTGTATTCCGTCTTCACGACTGATTGACATATACACATTGGCATTAATTGCCAGGGGCTTTATTCGGCCACATATATTCAAAAACAAAAAGTCCGAACACTTTTATAGTACACTTGGGCGTCCTGAATACCACATTATATGCATCGGCTCCGAACTATGTCTTTGGTCCATAGTTGGGTTGCCCGGCTCCTGTGGTTACCACCTTACGTTCCGCTGGTTCGGCTAAGGTAGTAAAGGGAGAACTACAGCGGTTGTATTTCTGGCTCGTCCAGTCAAATACCTCAGTAGAAAAAGCTGAAAACTAACTGTCATGATATGGCGAGAGTGGGTCAGCGGTTTGGTGACTCATTAAATCTTTCACGGGTTTTTCCGCATTATACGAAGGACTAGCCTCCACCCGGTCAGGCATCTAAAGCACCCAAGTTTGGATAATCGAACAAACACCAGGGGCTAAGCCTACAATGCCATTGTCAAACTCCTATGGCTTAGTGAGAGTGATAAAGCCGCATAGTCCGGTTGCCTAGTTCGCCGCATGATCACCTCCTTTACGGACAAAGACGTTGGGTCAAGAGTGGTCGAGTGCTATTCCGAACACCCCATAGTACCTACGTGGGGGCTGAAGCCGATGGCTGGCAAACTTTCAGATATAAATACGGCCACACAGGTGGAAAATATTTAAGATAAAAGCACAAGTACATCACAAATGACTTGTTTCGTAACACAAAGTCTGGGTAGCCCGGATACATTCATTCAAACATAATATCCTTCGAGCATTGACCCTCTATCAAACGGGCACCCTCCAGGACGTCCTCGAAGTATCGCTCCAGCTTGCGGTAGTCCTTGCCTTCGGGCGGACCCTTGACAGCCACTACAGCGGCCTTCATCTTCACCCAGTGCATCTTGACACGGGCAAAGGACGAGCGCTTCACAACCATAACTCGGGGCAAGGCGTCGCCGAGCCACTTGACCAGGCTGAAGTAGCTGCTAGGAATGGGTCTGACTGGCCATAGCCGGACTATAAGGTCCTTCATGGCCAAACCAGACATCCTATGCAGCTCCGCCAGCTGCAGCATCTGGTTGTTTAGCAACGCTGGTTGCTCCGGCGCCAGGTACTGGGACCAGAAGAGCTTCTCCGTCGCATTCCCTTTTTCGGCCTGGAAATACTGTATGACGTCGGTCGCACTCCTTGGGAGATCAGCAAAGGCATCTAGAGAACTCCGTAGTCGATTAAGCAAGGCATATCTCTGACCGCCAAAAATACTCTGTAAAAGAAAGGGCTTACCAGCCTTTATCTGTTCGGCTTGCTTGATCTCCTCGCAAGCCCCACGGGACTCGGTCCGCGCCTCCTTGGCCTCTTGAAGAGCCTTGGTGAGATCGTCCGCTTGGACCTTATTTTTCTCCTCCAAGGTCTCACACTTGTTGAAAGCATCTTGGAGCTCCTGCTCCACTTCTTTCACCCACTCCTCATACTTGCGGCGGGTGACCTGCTTGGCCTCTAAAGCCGCAGCCGCTTTGTTAGCGGCCGCTTGGCTCGCCCGCGCCTGCTCCTTGGCTTGGGCAAGGGCGCTCTTCAGGTCCTCGACCTCGGTAGCCCTATCTGAAAATATGATCAACAACACAGGAGATTAGACTCTGCATTAACATATTCCTTTAAGTGTGTCAATAATTTTTTCCAACCATACCTTGCGATTCCTCAAATCGCTTGTTGGTGCAGACAAGTTCTTCATCGGCCCGCTTAAACTTTTGCTTTAGTTTGGACACTTCGATGGCCTGGGCGATTGCCGCTAATAGTGAAGCCTATTTATCAACATAGACACGTATATTATCTCCTGTGAATAACTATTTGATCCTCTGTACGGCCCTTCTTTGCAAAAGCCGAACAGAGTCTCAGGGGCTAATATCTATACACAGGCATATTTTTTGCATATACAAAGCAGCTAAGAATACATCACATACCTCGGAGCTTGTTAATAGGCTGGTGAAGGCTTCGTTCAGTCCGCTTTTGGCGGACTGAACCTTCTCAACCACCATACCCATCAGGGTACGGTGCTCCTCCATGACGGAAGCACGTCGGAATGCTTCCATCAAAATGTACGGCGCCTTCAGATTGATGAAGGCCGCCGGTGGAGTCGGCAATCCTCCCTCCTTCAAAGGGGGTTGCTTGCTCGACTCCGGAGCCATATGGGTCTCCGGAGTGGTATTCGGCATGGGGTTTGTACCCCCCATGTTCTCGGCGGCCGAGGCATTACCCTATGGCACCGTCTTTGCGGCCTTCCGCACTTATCCTTGGCCCAGAGAGGTCCTTTGGGATAACACCTCGGTCTCATCCGCGACATGTGGGGAGAAGCTCGCGGAGGCGTCTCGCTCTCCACCATCTCCAGCGCCAGAGAGTTCCCCGAGGACGATGATTGTTGGGGGAGATCTCGAGCCAGACTGGAGCATGAAGCTTAAAGGTGTTAAAATCACAATCGTAAAAACTGGATATGTCTGCGGTATCCTTGGACACTTACGATGCGGCTAGGGGCTTCAGCCTAGGGCACCACTTGGGGATGGCTTCGGCGTCCGAGTCCGAGTCGTCGGAAAGGGAAATCTTCCCCTTCTTGGATGCCTCCACCTCTATGTCCATGGAGGCTGCCCTTTTCTTCTCCCCCCTTAAGGGGAGAATTGCTCTCTTCCTCCTATTCATCTCCCTTGTGGGAGGAGGGAGCTTCGGTATCTCCAGACGTAGCGTCCGAAGTACCTTTACGGTGGAGGCCACTTTTGGCCTCATTGCCCTTCTTCTTGTTTTCTTCTCTGGCACTTGGTACGTCTTCGGCGCCTGGTACGGCGCCGGGACCAGCATCCTCATTAGCAGGGGAATGGTTGGGTCTTTGGGTAGCGGAGCCGGACACTTGATCCGCTCCGCCTTTTTTGTCCATCCTTGAGGAGAGAATGGAAGACTAAGCATACCTTTGATTTACAAGTTAAAGTTATGTTCGGAATCAGAAAACTTATTGGAGTGGCCGGATGAGCGCAGTCAAGGCTGATGTCTTTGGTCGTCTCCAGCCATGACTTCTGGGCCTTGAAAAGTAGCTTCTAGATCTCTTCGTGTGTCGTGCCGAAGAATCGCTGCAAGGTCCGAGGGCAGCCGGATTGAATTCCCACATGTGGAGAGGCCGGCGCTAGCAGGGGAGGATCCGGTGAAAAAGCA
Organism: Triticum urartu; assembly: GCF_003073215.2. Lineage (NCBI taxonomy): Eukaryota > Viridiplantae > Streptophyta > Magnoliopsida > Poales > Poaceae > Triticum > Triticum urartu. The sequence goes on from NC_053023.1 coordinate 116,717,380, forward strand.
TCACCTGGATCAGAACAGTAAGGCTGGTGTTCTTCTCCGTCATATTTTTGATGCGCTTCTGCAGCGTCATCACCTCATCGGACGATGCCCAATCCAGGCCCTTGTTAATCCATGATGTGTGCCGCATTGGGGGTCCGGATCTAAACTCAGGAGCGGCCACCCAGTTGGCGCCGCGGGGTTCAGTGATGTAGAACCACTCCTGTTGCCATATCTTGACAGTCTCCATGAAGGCCCCTTTTGGCCAGGTGACGTTGGGGAGCTTGCTCACCATGGTGCCTCCGCAGTCTGTGTGCTGCCCGTCAACCACCTTCGGCATCACGTTGAGACCTTAAGCCATAGGCCTAAGTGGGGGGGGGGGATGCGGAGGAGCACCTCGCCGATGAACGCTGAAATGTGGAGAAAGGAATTTGGGGCTGGATCATGGAAATCTAGCCCATAATAGAACATGAGGCCGCGGATGAAAGGCTGGAGGGGAAACCCTAGTCCGCAGAGAACTGGGGGATGCACACTACCCTCTCACCGGGCTCCGGAGTAGGGATGATCTACTTTTTGGCAGGGAGCCGATGTGTGATGTTCGCAGCCAAGTAGCCTGCTTCCCGAAGTTCCTTGACGTTCCTCTCTGTGACGAAGGAAGCCATCCACTTGCCTTGCGAGCCGGATCTGGACATGACTGGAGTGTTTGGTGGCGATAGAAAAGATCGAAACTTGGGCGCTAGAGCTCGAGGATGGAAGGGCTGAGGAAGAAGAAGGCGTGGGGTAAAAAGATGGGTCCTTATCCTCTTATAAGGGTAGTGAATATCAGGCGCCCCCCACAAGACTTAAAACTCACCTATTCCAAGGGGTCGTGCGAACGGCACAGTTGGATTACCCAAACCCGTATTGATGAGAATCCCGCAATAAGGGGACACGATCTCTTCTTTGACAAGACGTGTCAATGGAGGCCGCACCTCGGAACACGAAGCGGGAGACCAAAAAATGGTTCAAAATAATAATAAGGACAGACATACGTCTCGCCAAAAAAGCTGTCAGTGGACGTGACTTATTTTGTTTAAAGTATTTTGCCCCTGTGGTTGGGGGTTGTAACTATTATATAGAGCCAGATTCAGTTCTCTTGTTCGGAAGACTGCTTTGGTGTATTCAAAGGAGGAACCCACCTTTCAATGTCGAAGACAATCTGCACGCCAGACACATCGTCATTGAAGCCTGGTTCAGGGGCTACTGAGGGAGTCCTGGATTATGGGGTCCCCGGGCGTCCGGGCTATGTGACATGGGCCGGACTGATGGGTCGTGAAGATACAAGAAAGAAGGCCTTCCCTGTGTACGGATGGGACTCTCCTTTGCGTGGATGCCAAGCTTAGTGTTCGGATGTGTGGTTTCCTTTCTTTGTAAACCGACTCTGTACAAACCTAGGCCCCTCTGGTGTCTATATAAACCAGAGGGTTTAGTCCATAGAGGCTATCATAATCATACAGGCTAGACATCTAGGCTTTAGCCATTACTATATCGAGGTAGATCGACTCTTGTAACCCCTATACTCATCAAATACAATCAAGCAAGATGTAGGGTTCTACCTCCATTAAGAGGGCCCGAACCTGGGTAAACATCGTGCCACCCTTGTCTCCTGTTTCCTTTGATCCTCAGACGCACAGTTCCGGACCCCCTACCCGAGATCGGTTGGTTTTGACACCGACAACCCCCCTATCGCCCACACTCACTTGGTGACGGCTCAAAATGCCATAGCGAAAAGGGGTTAAAAACTGTTTGTATATCACCTCGATGTACTAATGTATTACCAATGACGACATAAAAAATTTCGACATGACCTTTGATAAAAAAAGGGACATATGAGCGCTACAAATTTGACGAAACGGAAATGAATCAATGTTTCGCCAAAACATTGGCAACTCTAGCTCTAGACATCCGTGCAAAATGAAACATTGATATTGCACGACACAATAATAGTTCACGAGCATTGTGCAATTTCAATAGCTAGCAAATAATGACACACACACATCCATCACATATCCATCCATAGGCAAATGCATCGTGTATGTGCACATAAACTAACGAGAAGTTAGGTCTTTTATACCTCATCAAAGGTGCGGGAGAGGGGGCGGCCGACCGTACCTAAGTTGGAGGCGCCATTAATGGAGTGTGGTGAAATTTTTAATGCAAGTGTGTGTGTGTGTGTGTGTGTTTGAGTGGGTGGAGAAGAGAACTAGCTTAGCGGGTGAGAGTGTGTGAAGGCTAGCAACAAGCTAGCAAGACCTAGCTAACTACCTACTTAACAAAACAAAAGAAAGAATTTGGTCTTTTTCTCAAGAAGAAGAGGAGAGAGAGAGAGAGAGGAGGAGGAGGAGGAAGAGGAAAGAGAGAGGAAGAGGAAAGAGGGAGCAAGAAGGAGGAAATATCTAAATGGATGTTATGGGTCAAATGTGAATAGTGTTGCGACGTAATTATTGGCGTGGAAAAACTAGCGAATGCCATTAGAATCCTTTGTATCCCTGGCATTCAGGCAAAGCCCACGCCGGTGTTATGTTGGCTTAAAAATTAATGGGCCCGCAGAATGTACTGTTGGCATAACTTACTCGGCGATGCCATAGCTATTCTGGTTAGTGTTGGGGTAGGGAACTTTTGCTACGCTAGCTCTAAGTTAAGACATGGCAGGACGTTGGGACCCACTTACATGTGGCGTTCTCTATTACTCCTACACCAGCAATAATAGAATATCTATGTTGTACAAAATTGCTCGATGCCACTACTATTTTAAAAAAATAGTGCTGGCGTTCGTTAAAAATGGCGCGCCACCAACGGAAGTTGTGGCTAGCACTTTTCCCACTAGTGTTACTTTGTCTACATCAAGTCATCTTGCTTAAGGCGTTACTCTGTTTTATACTTGATACTCTACATGCATGCTGGATACCATTCGATGGGTGGAGTAATAGTAGTAGATGCGGGCAGGACTCGGTCTACTTGTCTATGACGTGATGCTTATATACATGATCGTTGTCTTTAATATTGTCATAACTATGCGCTTTTCTATTAATTGCCCAACATTAATTTGTCTACCCAATGTGTGATATTGTAACATCCCATATTTTAAATTTGGAATGTTTTACAATTATAGCTAAGCATCTATGCATTCAGTGACATTTGAATTTTCATAGACATTTGGGTTTCATTTTGAACTTTGACTTCAATTCAAATTGGCATTTGAATTTCAATTCAAAAATTCCTAACAAATTTTTTGATCAAGAAGTATGAGAGGAGGTAACATGATGCCCCAAAAGTCAGAAGAAAATAATGCCAAAAAGAAATGAAGTTCAAATTTGAGTTTATTTGGAATTTTTTTTAAAATGATTTTTATAAAGTTTTTATTTTGCCTCTGAAAAAATTGTTCACCTTTTAGGATTTAATTGTCTCGTCATTTTGGTATATAATAAGTATATATATTGATGTTATTTTATAGTAGTTTTTTCTCTCTTTGTTTAATTCAAAATTTGAAAAATGTTTTCAAAGAAAAAACGACGACCATTTCTCTCTCTTCCCTCACTCGCAGCCCAACTGCCGCACCAGGTCTAGATGGCCTAGCCTCGCCTGAGTCACCTCTGCCCCGATCGCGCCCCCTCCCTTGCGCCCACAGAGTGATGGGGCCCACTCTCATCTTCTTACCCCACACGTCACAGAATCCGGCTCGCGCACGGAGCGCCGCCATGTCCGATTCTTTGAGGATCTTCCCCCTGGTTTGCCACTTGCCCAAGAAGCATGTCATGTATAAACATAGCCCCGACCTCTCTCGATCCCCTTTAAACCCTACGCCCAACACCACCCGTAGCCCACGCCCATGCCAAACCGATCTCGTCGGAGCTGAAGCCGTTCACCATTGTTTTCGTCGCCGGTAGGTCATCTCGAGCCCCTTTCTTCTACCAGTTGGCTTATCTCGGAGCTACACTTCATTTTGACATGGTTTGGTGCCCCTTTCCATCTACCACAGCCTCCCTGAGCTCATAATGACTGCCACCGGAGCTGCAGAGAACCCGGAGCTCCATTGCTTTGCCCAGCCGCCGTCCTACGTACCTCATCTCCATCGACTACACCCCCAAGTTCGCCTCGCTCCGCCACATTCGACTGAAGCCACCACGCTGCTGACGACCGCCGGACCCGGCGCCACCACCGGACCCGCGCCGCCCTCGCCATCGTCCGACAACTGTAAGCCGCCGACCCTTTTCCCCCGTTAGATCACTGCTCAACGCCGTAGATTAGATCGCAGTGAAGAGTTAGGGTTTTTTAATAGATCAGTTTTATTTACGGTTTATCTTCGGTTAGATCGAACCGAGCCAACCGGTTTTCTTTTATTTAAGCACGTGCGCGTGATTCCGTTAGATACTAGTCAACCGCCAGATAACTTCAGCCGGACATCCCTCCTAGCCACTCATAGCCCGCCACGTAGCGTCGCCCGATCTGTAGTGTTTTTTTATTTTAGTTTCTGTATTTAAAACACAAAATAGTTATAGTTTTAGAAAAATAATATCTCATAGGATTTCTAATGTTTTAGGTGATTCTTTTTGCATTGGGTTAGAAATTTTATTCAGTTTCTGTAGATACCAGGTTTTCCTATATTTGAAAATTTTGAATTTGAATTTGCATGAATTTTCTCAAAACACTAGATTGGATATATTTTGAGCTAGGAGTATTATTTTTGAGTGATTCTTTTTGCTACTGGTTCTGTGTGACTTTGTTTAACAGTAGGATTTAATTGGTGAATTTTAGAATTACTTTAAATTAGGTTTTAATGAAAATAGTATTGTTTTAGTGGTTTATGGGTTTTATGTTATTTCATGTAATTTTGATTGCTTTAAATTGTTTTCTATTGTTCTTTTAGACATATTCCTTTTTGTTTCTATTAAGTTATTAGTAGCAATTTTATTTGTAGTAAAAAATATTTTTTTTATTTTTTTCTTTTATCTTACAAGAAAACTTGTTCTGAGCATAATGCGAGTTTTATAAATGATTTTAATGTGATTCTTTTTGCATAAAATTTTCTATGAGTTTTCTTTCTCTTATTTACTAAAAAAAATATGTTTGTCCTGTTAAAATTTATTAGTAGTAAAATTTTATTTGTAGGTTGTTTTACTTGTAGTAAGACTTTGCATTGAGTTTTAGAGTTTTCTTTGGTTTTGTTTTTGGTTTTCTTTTTGTGTTACATTCAATCTTTATTTGCTAGTTTTACTTGTTGTTATAGCATTATTATTGTATGATGATATGTTTATGTATGACGGATGGAAGGGCACCCGGGGTTGGTTGACCCATCGATGCATGGAGAAGCGCCATGACATCTTGTAGAAAGCTTCACCTAGTAGCGAAGAGACGGATGTATATACCTTGATAAGAAGCTTAGCTGTGTAGCCGCGAGTCACTATGGGCTCTGGCTTGGTCGACCCTAGGTGTGAGTCTGGACGGAGGTTGCCACCAGATGTAGAAGAATGGTAGGAAATGGATGGGCACCGGCAATGCCCCAGAGGAGGTCTACGGAATACCATGTTTCATTCATCCCATCTTCAAACACCATGCAATGCGAGGACATAAAAGGAGGGAAAAATTCTTCCAGGTAAAGTGCACAAGACCTGCAGAGTGGAAAAATAATCGATTAGTCGTGTCCCCGGTTATGGACATCTGAGCCTTTGGAATTGGATTTATCTAGAGTCTCAACACCAAAATAATTAAGTAATTTTTGGGTTAATAATGACTTGGGTATGAGACATTGGTTGGCAGAACCATCTCAATAACAACAAATACTTTGTAGTAATTAATTTACAAGCAAGTCCTTTTGTTCTAGGGAAATTTTTGCTTTTTGCAAAAACATAAACTTAGAGCCCCACATCCAAAAATTGCATATATAAATAGCATTTTATTATTGTTTTCCTCTCTATGACTTGCCGGCATATTCAAAAATGTTGACCTACATGCCTGCGACATCTCATGTTGCAGAGGTTTATTCTGACCAGGAGTGAGGCTACAATCTACACTCAGTAATTGCCCTCAGATGGACTCACTACCTTCTACGTCTTCTGCAGTAGTTTATCTCATGAGTTGGCCTTCGACCGAATTTATTGTGATGAAACAAAGACTCGATATGACATTTGATATAATAAATCAGGTGTGATTGGACTTTGATATTTTCATCAATGTACTGTGTATGCCAGCATGATCAAGGGATGGTACAGATACATAGAGACTTGATTGTTTTTGGGTCGGATCGCTACAGATATGTGTTTGAGAGAGATGCCTCTAGTGAAAACTATGGGCCCAAGGTCTACTTCTACCATATATAGAAACACAAAAATACCTTGCTACAACTTTCTATTTTATTTTATTTTATCTTTGTAATTTATCTACCTACCACTACAAGATTTCATCCTTGCAAGTAACCGCCAAGGGGATTGACAACCCTCTTGCTTGCGTTGGGTGCAAGTATTTGCTTTTGTGTGTAGGTGCTCTTCATGAGGCTTGGTGTGATTCTCCTAGTGTATTGATAACCTTGGTTCTTGACTGAGGGAAATACTTATCTCTAGTGTACTACATCTCACCTCTTTGAGGAAATCCCAAGGCAGCTCACAAGTAGCAGGAAGAATTTTGGGTGTCGTTGCTGGGGATACATCATCAAAACCTGTCAAGTACCTTCACACAAACTATCATTTACTTGCTCTTATTTTATTTTTCCTTTTTATTTGCCTTTGCCTCTCCTTTTCATCTCCTAATTCTTTTTTTAGAAAAACACAAAAATATTTTTGTTTGCTCGTTTGCTTGCTTTGTCGCTATGTCTCAAGAAAAATACTAAGTTGTGTGATTTTTCAAATACTAATAGTAATTATTTTATCAGTAATCCAATTGATCATCCCGCCACTAGTGCAAAGTCAGGTGATATTAATGTTGTTTTGCTAAATATTGTTATGCAAGAACAATTTTCCGGTAGTCCAAATGAAGATGTTGCATCCCATCTTAACACTTTCGTTAAATTATGTGATATGCAAAAGAAAAAACATGTGGATAGTGATATTGTTAAATTTAAGTTATTTTCGTCCGCACTACGAGATCATGCTAAAACTTGGTTTTCATCCTTGCCTCGAAATAGTATTGATTCTTGGGATAAATGTAAGGATGCTTTTATTGCCAAGTGTTTTCCCCCGATAAAATTATATCTCTTAGAAATAAAATTATGAACTTTAAGCAACTTGAACATGAACATATTGCAAAATCTTGGGAGATAATGAAATTAATGAGAAGAAGTTGTCCCACTCATGGTTTAAGTTTATGGATGATTAGACAATATTCATATGTGGGACTAAACTTTATTTCTAGAAATCTTCTTGACTCTGATGCAGGTGGTACTTTTATGGAAATCACATTGGGAGAAGCTATAAAACACCTTGATAATATAATGGTAAATTACTCTCAATGGCATACTGAAAGAGCTCCAACTGGTAAGAAGGTAAATTATGTCAAAGAAATTTCTACCTTGAGTGATAAAATGGATGCTCTTATGAAATTGGTTGCTAATAAAAAATCTCATGTTGATCCTAATGATGTGCCATTATCTACTTTGATTGAGAAAAATAATGATGTCGTTGATGTGAATTCTGTCTCTAGAAATAATTTCAATAACAATGCTTATAGAGGTAATTTTAATTCTAGACCATATCTCAGAAATTCCTCTAATAATTATGGAAATTCTTAAAATAATAATAATAGAGTACCTACTGATTTTGGGAGCAATATTAAGGAATTCATTAATTCTTAAAAGATTTTTAATACTATGGTGGAGGAAAAATTGAATAAAGTTGATGATATATGGCTAGGAACATGGATAGAATTGCTCAGGATGTGGAAACTCTTAAATCTAAAAAATTCCACATAAGCATGATATTAATGAGTCCATTAAGCTATATATATCTCCATTAATGAAAGTAAAGAAAGAACTGCTAGGTTGAGAGCTAAGTGAGAATTCCTAGAAAAGGTTATTCCACCCGATTTTTACCGCAATTGTGATGAAGATATTAAAATGATTGGTGTCTCACACATTGAATCTTTGCCTAGTCATATAAAACTTGATGAGAAAGGGACTGGAGATGAGTCAACTTTAGCTAGAAGGCATTCCAATTGTTCGAAGAGTGATGATCTTAATGATCAAAATAATAAAGTGGGTTTGGAGAAGTCAAGACTTTAACTATTGATGTGCCCACTACTTTGGATTATAAGGACTTTAATTATTATAGTTGGTCTTCAATTGAGTGTATTTCCTTGTTGTAATCCATGTTAAAATCACCCAATTCTTAAGAATAAAATAAAGCTTTCACTAAACATATCGTAGAAGCTATGGTGAAAGCTCATGAAGAAAAGCTAGGGTTGGAGGTTTCAGTACCTAGAAAATTGCATGATGAATGGTAACCTGCTACTAAAGTAAATATTAAAGATTACGAATGTAATGCTTTATGTGATTTGGGTGTTAGCGCTTCCACTATACCAAAATCCTTATGTAATGTGCTAGGCCTTGTTGATATGGATGAATGTTCCCCTAATTTGCACTTAGCGGATTCAACTATTAAGAAACCATTGGGTAGAATAAATGATGTGCTTATTCTTGCTAATAGAAACTATGTACCCACAGAAGTGTGCTACTGTTATGATTGTGTTTTATGTTTTAATTAGAGTTTGTGCCAAGTAAAGCCTTTGGGATGATTTGATTGATAGTTGACTTGATTTTGTGAAAAAACAGAAACTTTTGAGCCCGGTACTGGAATTCTTAAAATTCACTAGAACGTGATACAATTCTGAATTTTTAACACAATATATACAAATGTCCCACGTTGTCCTAATTTTTCAGATTTTTGGACTTACAAAGTAATGCATTTCTTCACATCATTACAAACTATTCTGTTTTTGACAGATTATATTTTCATTGCATAGTTTGATTATTTTAATGATGCTATGATTATATCAGGGGTATGTGTCATGGATAAGTTATAATACAATATGTATTATGAAATAATAAAATATGAATGTGTTTATAACAGTACCTAAAGTTTATGATTTGCTTGTTGTACTAACGGATCTCACAAGGTCTCTGTTGAGTTTTGTGTGCTGAAGTTTTCAAATTTTTGTGTTATCACGATGGATGAAGGCATAAGGTGCGGCAAGACACTAAGCTTGGGGATTCCCAAGGCATCCCAAGGTAATATTCAAGGATAACAAAGCATCTAAGCTTGGGGATGCCCTGGATGGCATCCCCTCTTTCGTCTAAATCCATCGGTATATTACTTGGAGCTATATTTTTATTAGTTACATGATATGAGTTTTGCTTGGAGTGTCTTGTATTATAGTACTCTTTGCTTCTTTTGCATTTAAGTTTGCCACAATCATTGTTTGCTACAGACACCTTTTGAGAGTGACACACATTTATTCATGATTTGTTAGAATACTCTTTGTGCTTCACTTATATCTTTTGAGCTAGGTAGTTGCTCTAGTGCTTCACTTATATTTTTTGGACCACATCAGTGGTTATATTTTAAAGAAATAGTTGCACTCTCATGCTTCATATACCTTTTTGAGAGTCTAATAAATAGTAATGGCAATATGCACATCTCAATTCTTGATTCATGCCGGAATAAATGGGCTTCCCAGGTCGTTTGCAATGGTGGCCGTCAGATCGTTCTCCTGGGCGGCCACGATCGAAGCGGTGCCACCGCCTGTAATTTCGTCCAGCCAGAGGGGTATTCCTGTCTTTTCCAGCGAGCCTATATAGGCACATTCATAGCCAGGTTAACATTTCCCCCATGCGGTGAAAACCCTAGCCGCCACACCCCGCGCTCGCGTCCCCTTCTCTTCCTGCTCCACTACCATTGATCTCTATCACACCTCCAGTAGCATGTCTTACCTCTACACTACTGGCGAGGTCCACCTCATCGGCATCCATGATCTATGGCGCCTCCTCAACGTGCTGGTGCTTCTAGAAGGTCCTCTTCCATGACGACGGTATCCTTCTGCTCCATGATGCCTTGCTGCTGCTATCCTCCTTCTCGTTTGTGGCCTTGTCTTCCTTCTCCCCGCCGGCAGTTGTGGTGAAGAAGGCGCTAGAGGCCCTGCCAGCGGCAAAGCGGTATGCTAGTGGATCTTGTCCTACATGCTTCCAAATCCAAAGAACAGATTGTTTTTTTGTCTTTCTTGTTTTGTTGGTACCTTACTGATAAACAGATAGCTTTCAAATGTACTAATTCAACATTGTGTTCAGCTTCACAGATCTGTATGGGACCTTTGAGGTTGTGTTCATGTTCCACTGGTTGATGTTGCATAGCTTCACAAATCTACAGGTTCAATATTCAGTTCTTTCTGTTAATTGGATGATGTGCTTTCCCTCGTGGGCTGTATTTGTGTGTTCCAATTTTTCATTCATGACTACAACATCAAAATAAAGGTGATAATTAAAGGGGGATTAACTGCATGTCACATCTTTATACAACTATGATGAGTGATAGAAAGTAAGGATAGGATACCTAAACATTGGGGCATGTACCTTTGTTAATAGTTCAGAGAAGAAACATTTAACATCGTTGCTTTGTTAGAGATGCATAGGTTTCATTTACCTGGAGAACCATTTGGTTGATACCCTTCCGTACTATAAGTTAATCCGTCCTTTCTACCACTTATTTTGAATAATCAGTAAAAAAATAGTTCATGAGTTCCAAATGTAAGAAATACTTAATCAGTAACTACAGCCCTGAATGAAATCCTCATGGTACAATGTGTCCCTCATATTTAGCCTTGGTTGTGTGCTCACCATGCCCCTCTTATACTCTCAGATCCTACTTGTCTGGTTAGTGTGTTATGTCTATTGCGTGACTACATCTAGCCTTGCCCTGTGGTCATAGTCAGGTAGAATATGTTGTCCCCTAGTCTCTATTTTGTTTCTCTGGCTAATAGCAATTTCTAGCACACACAACAACTTATTATTGTTACATGCTTCAGATGTAGACCTTCTTGATGGTGTCTGAGCATCACATGTTTTCGGTGCAGGTGTGAGGTTAACCCCAGGCTCGATGTACCCTGCGAGAGGGCAACTCAAATAGAGACGGGCAACACATCCGGTGCATCACGCCGAAGGCTCTAATGGAGGCTCCACGTCATGACACCAGGCAAGGTAATCTTGAAGTAAATATGTTGTTTCCCATTCCTAGGTTCTTCAAGCTTTCGATTTTGTTGCAGGGCTGTTATCTTCAGTTCCTCTTCATTGGGGAGTGTGCTCATGCTCACCTTCCTGTGGCAGTCGCTACTACCTCACTACTGCAGGATGCTGCTAACGTGACACTACGATTAGAGACCCTTTCACGAAACTCTGTGTGATGCATTAATCGCAAACAGTGACGTAAAAAACCCATAAAAAAAGATGCAAAACATTTGCGATGGCGGAGACATCAAACACAGTTTAGACTTTAGTTGCGTGTGCGTTGCAGGGCACACGGTTGATCCATATGAACTGTTTGCGATGAGACAGAACAACAGAAACGGGCAGCCATATCAAGGTGTGTGCAATATACGACATACAGTTCGCTCAGATGAACTGTTTGCTATTAGGGAGTGCAATAGAAACGGTTAGCCAGATCAAGGTGTGTGTGATATATGGCATACGGTTCACTGGGATAAACTATTTTCGATTAGGTGACACAACAGAAACAGTTCAACTTAACAAGATGTGTGTGATATGCGGCATACAGTTCTCATAGATGAACTATTTGCGATTAGCTAAAAGAACACAAATGAGTCGTGTAAACAAGATGTGTGTGATACGCGGCAAACAGCCCACTTGGATGAACAGTTTGCGATGAGAAATTACAACACAGGTGGTTACTATAGTTAATTCGTGTGCGATTCTGTGTGTACAAAAAACTTTGAAAATTGCAAACTAGTTGCTTGTGGTGGCTAGGAGTATCGCACACGATGCGTCTACGAGTACTCGTGTGCAATGATTAGTAAGTTACACATACGTTTCCTTATGTTAACACGTGTGTGAATTTGCAATATGGACAATTAATATGCAAATGCTTTGACATCGGTGTTGATCGCCATTTCCAAAAACGGACGTCCTCTACTCTACCGCTCTACTGAGCACACGCTTAAACTCAATGAACTGTGTACGATACTAATACTTTCCATGAACATTTGAGAACTTGGCTAACAACATTTGAGTAACATATATATAGTGGTTACACTATTCGACAAAAGGAGGGTCTTTGTAACACAGTTTTGACAACCATATGGTCCATATCTACATACTTAACATAGTAAAAACTATCACATTTTAAGAGGCTGAGGTCCAACAACCATATGGTCCACATCTACATACTTAACATAGTAATAGCTAGCACATTTTAAGAGGTTGAGGGCCAACAACCACAACTATCCGCTGGAAGCAACTTGATCACGGCGACTCGACATCTTGTCAATGAAAAGGAAGAACCCTCCTGTGCCTTGGTAGAGCATGAGTAGAACAGTGTCTCCAATTTTCCAATATGGATGCATTGCCACGACAAGCGAGAACTCGTTAATTTGAATGGTTCCGTTTCTGCGGGAAATGCAGTACCTTGCAATCACTTTGGCGTTATTAGCTGGCACAAGTGTAATTCGACCATGCGGGGAAATCGATCCAGGAACATCTATAGTGGGCGATTTCTGTTGAAATGTAGAATAAAAACCAATTGCAACATACCCTTGAAGATATATATAGTTTATGAGCATCAATATAAAAATGTAACACCCATAATGCGGCTATATCTCCCACGTGTCGGGGCACGACTTAGAGGCATATCCACATGGTAGGTTTGTCGCAAGAGGGGTAATCTTCACACAACCCCATGCACTGAATAAGAAAGGGATAATGGGTTGGCTTACAATCGCCACTTCACACAAATAACATGTTAAACATACATCATCCAGAGTACAATCAAGGTCCGACTACGGAACCAAAGTAAAAGAAGACAACCCCAAATGCTAGATCCCCGATCGTCCCAACTGGGCTCCACTACTGATCAACCGAAAAAGACACAAAAAACAACGATCAAGATCTTCATCGAGCTCCCACTTGAGCTGGGTTGCGTCACCTGCACTGGTATCATCGGCACCTGCAACTGTTTGTAAGTATCTGTGAGTCACGAGGACTCAGCAATCTCACACCCGCGAGATCAAGACTATTCAAGCTTATGGGTAGGATATGGTAGTGAGGTGGAGATGCAACAAGCACTAAGCATATATGGTGGCTAACATACGCAAATAAAGAGCGAGAAGAGAAGCAACACAATGATCGAGAAGCTAGAAATGATCAAGAAGTGATCTTGAAACTAGTTACACACAAACATAACACAAGACCCGTGTTCACTTCCCGGACTCCGCCGGAAAGAGACCATCACGGTTACACACGCGGTTGATTCATTTTAATTAAGTTAAGTGTCAAGTTCTCTGCAACCGGACATTAACAAATTTCCATCTGCCACATAACCGCATGCACAGCTTTCGAAAGTTTATACCTTGCAGGGGTGTCCCAACTTAGCCCATCACAAGCTCTCATGGTCAACGAAGGATATTCCTTTTCCCGGGAAGACCCGATCAGTCTCAGAATCCCGGTTACAAGACATTTCGACAATGGTAAAACAAGTCCAGCAAAGCCGCCCGAATATGCCGACAAATCCCGATAGGAGCTGCACATATCTTGTTCTCAGGGCACACCGGATGGGCAAGACGTCGGGTTGGCATAGACCCTGGTTGCCTAGGGGGTGCCGGACATCACCCAGTTCGGACCAACACTTAGAGAAGCACTGGCCGGGGGGGTTCAAATAAAGATGACCCTCGGGTTGGCTGACCCAAGGGAAGGGTAATAGGTTGTTAGGCAAATGTAAAACCAAGGTTGGGCCTTGCTGGTGGAGTTTTATTCAAAACGAACTATCAAGGGGTTCCCATAACACCCAACCGCGTAAGGAACGCATAATCAAGGAACATAACACCGGCATGATGGAAACTAGGGCGGCAAGAGTGGAAGAAAACACCAGGCATAAGGCCGAGCCTTCCACCCTTTACCAAGTATATAGATGCATTAATTAAAATAAGAGATATTGTGATATCCCAACAAATCCATGTTCCAACATGGAACCAGCTTCAACTTCACCTGCAACTAACAACGCTAAAAGAGGGGCTTAGCAAAAGCGGTAACTTAGCCAAACAACGGTTTGCTAGGAAGGTGGGTTAGAGGCTTGACATGGCTATATGGGAGGCATGATATAACAAGTGGTAGGTAGCGCGACGTAGCGGTAGAGCGAACAACTAGCAAGCAAAGATAGAAGTGATTTCGAGGGTATGGTCATCTTGCCTGAGATCCTGCAAGGAAGAAGAACAAGTCCATGAATAAGACAACCGAACGTAGTCGAACGGATCCTCACAACTCCGGAAAGAAACCGAAGCTAACGAGAGAAGCAACCCGGAAAGAAGCAAGCAACAAACTAAACAGCCATCACATAAACATGGCATGATGCACAACCTAGTATGATGCATGTCTAGTTTAATGAGGCATGGCATGGCAAAGTGCACAAGCAAAACTACAAGTTAAGTGGAGCTCAATATGCAACGAGTTGCATATTGAAGAAAGCACCACATTCAAACATTTAGGTCACTCTCGGTTATGTACTCAACAATATTAAATGTTATTAAACATGGCAAGGGGTGAAGCAAAATAAAACTACCTATCTAGGCAAGATTAAATGAGGCCGAAACAGCGAGCAACAAGTCCGTAAAAATCCTCATGTGCATATTTTAGGTTTGGTACTGTTCTGCCCTAAACCATATTTTAGAGTTTTTAAACATGCAAGATGAATGCACCATGTTAACCTATGAATTTTTCTACCCCATTTACATATATAATTTATTTAAAACCGAGCTACGGTTATTTAGTTATGAATTAAAGCATTTTAACATGGCATTTGAGCAAATTTAAACAAACAGAAATTTAAACATTTCAAACATGCATGAAAGTTGGATATTATTAATCTACACAAAATTCTAAGCATGTTTCATATAAAGTTTTCTTAATTCCAATGCACGGTTCATGAGTAATTATATGCATGCAGGCCAGGGTCTTTTCTGTAAAACTGTCTTACTCTGGAAATTAGACAAATTCGCAGCAGGAAAAAAATACCTCGGGCCGTATCTAGCTGGCCCAACAAGCGAAAAAAACAAGAGGGCGCTTGGGGCTGCTCACCCATGGGCCAGGCCCAGCTGGCAAAGGAGGCCAGCGGCGCTGGGCCGGGAAAGAGGGGTTGGGCCTGTGCGTGGCCCACCTGGCGCACGACAGGGAGCGGGTTCGAGCGCTGCTCATCTCGTTCGACAGAGACAAAGAGCGGCAGGTTTGGTTCAGGGGCGAAGCAGGGGACTTGGCGGGCGGCGCAGGTGGACTCCGACGAGGTCGCCGGTGGCCGGGGACGAGGCCCAGCCGGCGGGATCCGGCCAGGAATGGCAAGGGTGGCGGAGGCAACCGGTGGCTTGGCGTCAGATTGGCTGGCCTCCTGGACATTACAGACAGAGGCGAGAGAGTTCAGAGCCATGGCGGTGGGGTCCTCGGGCGGTGGCGCGTGGCCGGCTTGCAGGTCGCCGGAGTGTCCAGACGAGGAGCAGGGGCGCGTCGTCCCGTCCCTCTCGAAGTTGGGGAAGCAGGGGCGGCGACAGGGGATGGCGAGGCAGGGGACGTCGTCTGGTGATGCACTGACTTGGCGCGGGACTTCGCTAGGCGGCGGTGGACTTGGGGTATCTCCGGCGAGGCGAGGTGAGGTGAGCATGGATCCGGCAGAAGTTGACGGAGGACGACCGGATCCAGTGGCCGAACGACAGGGACGAACAACGGCAAGGCGAGCATCGGCAGTGAGGTTCCATGGCCTTCGGGAGGCAGCGGACAAACAGGGCAAGGCGGAGATCCGACGAGGCATGGCGCTGGACCTGGGGCGGCCGGTCCAGTGGGAAGTCGAGACGAGCGGCTCCCTGGAGGTTGGCGCACGGGCGCTGGTCGGAGTGGAGGACCTCATGCGTCCATGGCGGTTCCAGCGTAAATGAGAGAGAGTAAGAAGGACCGGCATGAGAGAGAGGGAGACTGAGGAGGAAAAGGAAGAAGAAGGAGAAGGGGATGTCGGTGTTGCTGCTGCTATCGCTGGCGGCAACCTTCGGCGCGGGCGGAGGCCATCGGGCACGGGAGTGGCTCGGGGCTGTGCTCGTGGAGGGGGAACGCGGGGCCGCAGGCAGAGGAGCTGTGGATCTCGTAGATCGAGGGGAAGAGGCTGGTTCGGTGGATCGGGCAGGGGAGATCCCAAGGGGGAATTTGGTCAGATGGCGGCGACGATGGGACAAAGCTCGTAGAAATTAGGGTTGGCTTGATTTGGTAGGGGTTGGCCTATATATATATGAAAATAGAATTGAGGTTAGACCCTCCGATCAAAATCGGGCGGTCGAGAAAAATAGGCTAGGGAGTCCAATAAATAAAACGAAGATGTTTTATAGATGTTTGGGGATGATCCGGACCTAACGGTGACGACTGTCCGGGTTGGGTTCGGGCGAGTTTCGGACATGGGCGAGGGGTCGATGCACTGAGCAAAGAGGGGCTAGACGAACGAGGTCAAGTGTGTGGTTGGACTGAGAAGAGAGAAGAGACGGAGAGGCCCGACAGCAGTTTTTAGAGACCGAAAACGTCCGACGATAGACCGGCTTTAGTGCCGCTATAGATATCCGTTGGGGCATCAAACGAATTCCGAATGCGATGAAACTTGGCAGGCGGCCTACTGACAACAAAACTACACTGCACGCCAACTTTCATCCCATTCCGAGAACGTTTTTCAGCCACTTATAAAATAATATATCGGAGGTGTCACGGGCGCGTGCAAGTGTGTCTGAGCTCAGAACGGACAACGGACGGAACTAGAGGAACCCGGACGGATGCAAGTTTTGAAAACATGACGATGCAATGTGGATGATGACATGGCAAGATGCAACACGCAAGCAAAAGACAAGGCAACAACAGCGAATAATTGGAAGACACCTGGCGCAACGGTCTCGGAGCGTTACAAAAAATAAGACTTTGTACCAGCGTTTTGTGCACACAATTGGTCTTGTTCAATGTGTGCACCATAGGTATAATTAATCCCATCAAAAATCTAGTGTTCATACGTTGTGCTATCTCTGTCAGATTATCAACAAAGTTTATGGCATGGTTCAAGTACTTCTAGTGAAATTTGGTACGCTTAGTAACATAAACTATATATCCAACATATCATACTTAACAGGTGGAAAGGTATTATTTATTCAGAACATGGCAGAAGAATATATGGGCTCATAAATTGGTAAATAGAATTTGTTACTGCCTATGAATAGACTCAGAAAATGAAATTGGTTGCTTAAATAGTGATCAATTAGAATTTGTTACTGCCTATGAATAGAATTTGTTACTTCCTATGAATAGAATTTGTTACTGCCTATGAATAGAATTTGTTACTGGCTATGAATTGGTTGCTTAAGTAGTGATCAATTAGTCATAAAAAATACACTGATTTTGCTAAGTAATATGCCAGCATGGAGAAAGTTGAAAGGACACTAACCTCGATCAGACTTTGATCGGCTGATGACGTTGGGGAAGTAATTAATCATCCATGTTAATTAGACCAGGCTGTGGTGCACACACTAGGATTTTATTGCCAGCTTTCAGTTCATAACACTTAGACATTTTTCTTCAAAGGTCCGCATCAAAATAGGAGTGACCATTTCTATGAAGTTTTACGCTAACTGTCATTGTAAATCCATGCTGCGTTGTTAATATGACATCCATGGAGTCATCAACAAAGTAAAGCCCAAAATTTCCTTCTACTCATGTTCTTGCAAAGCAAGGGATGTACTTCTTGAAATAAAAATTAAGATCGTAAATTACGTATATTAAAATAATAGAGCAAGATGCAAATATGGGAGTAACTGGCAGAACAGATCAATATATAGATGAAAGCAAAGTACAAAAATATATAATAAAAAACAGATAATGTAACAAAGATTTGATGCAAATATGAGAGTAACTGGATGAACAATACATCATAAATTTGCATAATATAGGGGGGAATCGGCTTCAACATCTAGGCTGCACGTGGCACCGTGTATTTTATCAAAATGTGGCAATAGATGGTATATGTTCACAAATTTAGGCCATGTTGACCGTGCTAGGGTGAGATTGAACATACCGAGCGCTCCCTGAAGTAATCCGGAATGGTGAGATAGAACTTCGTTTCCGACTGGCCGTGACCACACTTGCCCGATTTGTGCTCGCACTATGGACACATGAATGGAAACCCTCGAATAAGCTACAAGAAAAATGAATCCACGAAGATTTCCACCAGTTGATTAACAGTGACGGGACGGACTGCGATAAGAGATGAGTGAATATTTCGCTAAATTGATTACCTACCCCATGAGAAAAATCCCTGGCCCAATCCCGCTAAAAAACCCCAATCGATTAGAGTCTAGAATGTCGGTGCAAGTCGGTGCACATAGGCAGCAGCAAGTGGTAGAGCGAAATCCCGTGCTGTTTGGAGCGTGACCTCCACCTGCCGATGATAGCCATCGATCTTAGTGTGGTTGCTACGATAGACGTTGATGAGGTGCAGAGTTGCGGAGGAGTCCGCAGCGAGTGGGTGGGTACAAAGTGGGTGAGGGTTTTCTTTTTTCCTTTTGCATGTGTGGGTGAACACACATGGTTCGCAGAAGCAACGGAGATATTGTGTGCGATAGTAAATCATCGAGATTGAAGGGGAATCCAAATTTCATTTGTCCTTTGTCCATGAGTTTTTTTCTATGATGAACATAAACCCTGCAAATCACCATTTTCAAATTTTCCACTTTTCCAGGTTCATTTACCATATTTAGGGGATTATGTGCATTTTCTAGGTATAAATGCACATAATTAAAATTCAAACAATCGATGCATGAAAAGGTACATGAGAATGGTCTGGAAAACCATGCTAGTGCTATTTAGTAAATTCGCATGCCTTTTAAAAGGAATGGGCAGAGATTTCATAGAAATGTGTGGCAATAGTCAACCACAAACACATCGTTTATTGGTTTTTCAACTATAGAAAAATGAAATACATGCTTGAAAAACATGATGGCTGGCATGGTGCCATGGTATGGCCTCACCATGCCGTGGTGAAAAATTGGGAAGGTTTGGCTTATGTCATCGTGCACGCCCTTCATAAATCGAACCATCACCGAGGAATTTTCATGGTTTCGAGGGGGGAATCACCAAGATTGAAGGGACCGGGAATTCGAATTTCCTTCCTAGTTTGTCATTCATTTTTTCTACAATCAACATACCCCCAGTGCAACGTGTTCAAATTTGGCATTTTCCGGGCTCATTTACCATATTTAGGGGTTTATGTGCATTTTCTAGGCATTAATCCACATAATTCAAATTCGAACAATCGGTGCATGAAAAGGTGCACAAGAATGGTCTGGAAAACCATGCTCGTGGTATTTAGTAAATTCTCATGCCTTTTACAAGGAATGGGCAGAGATTTGAAGGGAATGTGTGTCAATAGTCAACCACAAACGCGTCATTTACTAGGTTATCAACTATAGAAAAATGAAATGCATTCTTGAAAAACATGACGACTGGCATCGTGCCATGGTATGGCCTCACCGTGCCCTAGTAAAAAGCTGAGAAGACTTGGTTTTTGTCGTCATGCACGCCCTTCATAAATCGAACCATCACCGAGGAAGTTTCATGACTTCGAGGGGAAATCACCAAGACTGAAGGGGGATCCAAATTTCCTTTGTCCTTTGTCCATGAGTTATTTCTATGATTTGGCACTTTAGGGGGATCCAAATCACCCTGCAAATCACCGTGTTCAAATTTGGCACTTTTCCGGGTTCATTTACCATATTTAGGGGATTATGTGCATTTTCTAGGCATTAATGCACATACTTGAAGTTCAAACAATCGATGCATAAAAGGGTGCACAAGAACAGCCTGGAAAACCATGCTCGTGCCATTTAGTAAATCATCATGCCTTTTAGAAGGAATGGGAAGATATTTCTATGAAATGTGTGTCAATAGTCAACCACAAACTTCTGTTTATTGGGTTTTCAAGTATAGAAAAATGAAATAAATGCTTGAAAAACATGACGCCTGGCATGGTGCCATGGTATGGCCAAATTTTCTTTGTTCTTCGCCCTGGAGTTTTTTCTATGATGAACATACACCCTGTAATCACTGTGTTTACATTTGGCATTTTTCCGTGTCATTTACCATATTTAGGGGATTATGTGCATTTTCTAGGCATTTAACACATATAAATCAGATCCAGCTATAGATGCACGGGTGTGATGTGAGGGACGTGGATTGCCATTCGATCGTGTTGCATCCTACGGTGCACACGAATGATCCATGTGGTTGGGGTTCTGGCCAATCATAATGCAACACACAATAGGCTCAACGCACACTGTTTCTGGAGGCGGCGAAGATGAACCGTGTGCGATAATAAATGAGCAAAATTGTAAAGGAAGCAAAATTTCCTTCATCGTTTGTCGTTGAGCTCTTAAAAACCCCCGCACTGTATGGTTGTCCGGCCGCTCTGTCCCAGAACTCTCTCCAAGCATTGCTCATGGCACCGCAGTGCATAGTAACTGGTAAGGAAGCGATGGCATCCTGCCGCGCCGTGTTCCCCGCCGCCCACGATTGCACACATGGTAAGGAAGCGATGGCATCTTGCCGCGCCGAGTTCATCGCCGCCGTCGCCCACACTGATAGAGGTGAGGGTCCCGATCCTTCGATGATATGATAACTATCGATTGGGTGGATATGACTTTGACGATCCGACAAAAAACATGCACGACGTTGCTCCTTAGCAATCGCTAAACCAACTCTAAGAGGTTATTGACCACGCCAGAGCATGATCAACCTGACCACGAAGTCTATTCCTGGATGCAATCAAAGAACAAGCAAGAATAACTTTTAACTAAACAAATCCCAAGGAAAAAAATACTAGATGGATCTACTTATATAGGAGCAAGGGGTGGTGTCCAAGGAGGTGGGAGGACGTCCCAAGACGATAAAATTGTTGATACCATGTGCAATGGAAACACTATCACAAACGATTTAACAGGGAAAAATTTTGTGTGATGTACTTGCAAACAGAAACGTTTTCCTTGGAGCGACTGTGTGGGATGTATATACGAACAGAAATGTTTAGCGGGGACTGACTGTGTGGGATGAACTTATGACTAGAAACAATTTCACCTATATAATTGAATTTTTTAGCACTAATGTACGTATAACCCTACTTGATCAGTCACCGGTCGCACACAACCTCATTTTGCCAAGCGTGTGTGCCAGGAGGGCATATCCCTGACGGTTTCTGGGTCATGTGGGAAGGACCCCCTATCGCAATCACTCACTAGGTGACGGTTCCAAACGTCGTCGCGGAAAGGGGTTAAAAACCGTTTGTATAGCACCTCGATGTACTAGTGTATATACATTCGTATGTAGTTCATATTGAAATCTCTAAAAAATACTTGTACTTAGGAACGTAGGTAGTTGTATTTTACATCATTTGTGCAATCTTAGTTTATCTTCTAACATTTACTAGTTGCTGGTAGGTACATATATGAGCGGTACTGATCCATGCTTCGATCCCTTTTGCTATTATTAACGTACAATGCCGGTAAGCGTATCCTTTGAGGGCTTTGAGCATTGATTAGCATGTGTTCACTGAAGTTTCGTAGCTGCACCCCAGCCCTAAATACTCCCGAAACATCCGCCCGCAGCCACACTAGGAGACTAGAGCTGGCCACAGCTGGTTTTTAGTCCCACCTCGCCGTGCGAGGTGGCCGCACACTGGCTTAAATTGCCGCACAAGCAGATGGCAGAAATCTTCTCTCTTGTTGCATAGGATCAAAATATGGCTATGCGAGCGAGGCAGGTTAACACTTGATTACATTTCATAAACCGATGATTGCTCATCGGGTGTCACCTTGCCTCGTTCATGTACATTGAATAATCTTGATACAAAGAGATTTTTGAAATTAGGTGTGGTTGGAGATGCTGATAGATATAAGAATTATTCGAAGATCACAAAACACACGGTTTCTATAGCGTACTCGTGTGTGATTTCTTGTGTTAATGATCCATAGTTACCTGTGCGATGTTTCCTAATAAACCAAGCATACCATTGACCAAAAAATCAACTACAGGTGTACATATTTTTGGAAACAGGATCTGCCAATTTTCTCTTTTCTCGCACACGAGTATTTTACGTGCTTCGTTTGCTTTGTGTGTTTCCCCCGCCCAAGTTTTAAGTTTCGCAACAAAATTTTCATTAGGCGCACGATTTCAGAATTTACTCCTCCCACCACATCCCCACCCATCAAATTTCCTTAATAACTCCCTCTCCCCCTCCCACCCCCTCCCCCCTACCGGCAGCTCAAATCGCCGCCGCCGCAACCACAACTTCAACCACATCTACGTTCTGCCCGAGCATCGTCGATATAGTTAGGTAACCCACCGATCTCTATCACGGCCCTGGCCTGATTGCTTAAATGGCACCTGCGAAACGTCCTCATGCCTCCAAATCCCCACCGCCCCTACCTCCAGAGCATCGCCATGAATGCCCAACCACATATCACATGGAGGTCGAGGAGCTGATGGCGGTCGATGGCACAATGGTCGTTGTGCGTGTTGACCCGGAGGAACACCTCGCCTCCGCCGCCGCCAACTTGGTGAAGGCTCTGGCCCACATGAGTGCCCCAGGGACTACCTCTTAGGACTTACCAGGTATGATCTGACCAACTCAATCTTACCAATACCACTTTCAATGGCTATGTTTTGTATGGTTGATGTATTAAGCATGTTTGTGCCTTGTTTATTTCACAACTTCACACTGTGTGATGTTCAAGTATTAACTGTCCAGCTCAATTTCACCAATAACAGCAACAGACTTACAATACATGACTCGAGATATCACTAGAGATGTTTCCCATTTGCTAAACCATGTTGTACTTAACATGCCTGTCCATGTAGTTATGCAGGGTCATAACGGGCGATACTATTGTTTGCCGTCGAGGTTAGCCGCCTCCCATGTCTTACAGTATTTCACATCATTTGTGCAATTGCAGTTTAACTTCTAACATTTACTGGTTGCCTGTAGGTACACATGTCAGTGGCACTGATCCATGCTTCGACCCGGAGGAACAGCTTGCCACTGCCGCCGCTGACTTTGGGTGGGCTGTGGCCAAGATGAAGTGCCCTAGCAACTACCTCTCATGACTTACCAAGTATGAACTCACCAGTTCAATCCTACCAATACCAGTTGCAATTAATGGATATGTTTTGTATGGTTGATGTATTAAGCATGTTGTAGTAAACATGCCTAACACATTTTAGATATTTTCCCTACCTTTTTATAGACAACTGGGCCATTCTTTGCTCAGGCAGCACTTGCCTTGCGATGTTTAACTCTGCCAATTGCATTTGTATCGGTACCAGTTTCAATGGCTATTAAGCATGTTGCAATCAATAGTTGTATCCGTTTTTAAACAGTTGAATTTCAATGGCTACAAACTTACAAAACATGACTTAGGATGTTGTTAAGCATGTTGCAATTAACAATTGTATCCAATTTTTAATATGTCCCTTTGCTACTGTGCTACTCTCTGCAATGAAGATATACTTGAGATGTTGCCCATTTGCTATTTTTAGTGGAAGCTAACCATGTTGTACTTAACATGCCTTTCCATGTACTTACGCACGGCCATAACAGGCGAAGTTGTTGCTTGCCATCGAGGTTAGCTGCATCCCATGTCTTACAGTATTTTACATCATTTGTGCAATTGCAGTTTGGCTTCTAACATTTACTTGCTTCTTGTAGGTACACATGTCGGCAGCACTGATCCACTCTTCGACCCAGATGAACACCTTGCCTCTGCTCCAGCCAACTTGGGGCGGGCTCTCGTCCATATGAAGTGCCCTAGCCACTACCCCTCAAGACTTACCAAGTATGAACTCACGAGTTGAATCTTACCAATACAAGTTGCAATGGCCATGTTTTGTACGGTTCATTTATTAAGCATGTTTTAGTAAACACGCCTAGCCCGTCTTATCTATTTTCCCTACCTTTCAATAGACAATAGGGCCATTCTCTTCTCTAGTAGCACCTGCCTTGCGATGTTTAACTCTGAAAAATTAATTTCTATTAGTACCAGTTTCAATGGCTATACTAGGTTGTCAGTTGCAGTAAACAATTCTATCCATTTTTTAATCCATCCCTTTGCTACCGTGCTACTCTTTCACAACGAATATATCACTACAGATGCTGCCATTTTATTACCATTTGCTATTTTTGGTGGATGTTAACCCCATTGTAGTTAACATTGGCTTTCCATGTACTTACACAGGGCTACAATGGGCGATGCTGTTGTTTGACATCGAGGTTAGCTGCATCCCATGTCTTATACACCATATGTTCCTAAATATAAGTATTTTTAGAGATTCCAATATAGAATACATACGAAGCAAAATGAGTGAATCCAAATTCTAATCTAAACTATATCTATAATTCTATCACTACTGCAGGATGCTACTAACATGACACTACAATCAGAGACCCTTTGACGACACTATGTGCGATGCAATAATCACAAACGATGGTGTAAAAAACCGTCAAAAAGGTGCAAAACATTTGCGATGACGGATGCATCAAACACAGCTCAGATTTTAGTTGCATGTGTGAGGCAGGGCATACGGTTCAGTTCAATTAACTGTTTGCGATGAGGAGGAACAAAAGAAACGGGCAGCCAGATGAAGGTGTGTGCGATATACAACATAAGGTTCAATCGAATGAACTGTTTATGATTAGGCAACACAAAAGAAACGGTCAGCCAGATCAAGGTGTGTGCGATATATGGCATGCAGTTCACTCGGATGAATTGTTTGCCTTGATACAAAAGAACAGAAACGGTTCAATATAACAAGATGTGTGTGATATGCGGCAAACAGGTGTGTAATCAGAAATGTGTGCGAAGACCAATAATAACACAAACGATTGCTGCTAATAAGACGTGTGTGTTGTGCGATGGGATTGCATACAGAACAACAATATATATATATACACACACTTATAAGGACATGGTGGCATAACCAAATTAAACATCCACTTACATAGGTGACTACTACAACCATGGCATTTGCACACACCAAAGTAAACTATTACATGTATTACATAGGTGGCTACTACACACATGACATTTCCACACACCAAAGTAAACTATATATCACATGCATGATTAACTAGGATAAACGATCATCTGATCATCATCTACTTCTTGTGACGCTTGCTCTGCTTGTGGCTCGATCCGGCCTCGTCGATTTGGGTAACGAGGAACTTCCTCATGTCAACGATCCGCCTATGCATCTTCTAGCATGTGTACATGCTCTTGGCCACGAACCTGAGGTGAGGTTCATCCAGTTGCCGCATCCAGGCCCCGTGCCAGGATACGGGACGTGTTCTGTTGGTATCCTGCTTCGTCTTTTCGTAGTATGGGTCGATGATGGCCGAGGCGAGTTCAACCAGGGAGTCCTTCGTGCTGCCCCAGACCCTGTAGTGCTCACAGATTTCGACAAGGTTCTTGCAGGCCAAGCTCGTAACCCTGAGCTCTTTTACATCGTCGGTGGTTTCCACCGTAGCAAACTTATAGTCGGTGCTGTTGAAAAACCTGACGAAATAGCCAGAAGGCTCTGTGGCCATGCAGTAGTGGTAGATGAGGACATGATTGTGCATGCACAACTGGGCGATGGCAACCTTCTGATCTATGTTGGGACGACCGGCGATGTATGGAAGGTCGATGCCAACCACCTTGTACTTGTCTCGAGCAAGCAACTGCTCAACGGTGTTGATGTAGTCGTCCACCACGACCGGGTCGATGGTGTACACCACCGAGAGATCTGTCTCCCTCACGTGGTTCTCCACTTTATGCTCACCGAACTCCACTAGAGCACCACTAGACATCCCCTCTCTATGTGTCATCGTGGGCGTGCTTGTTGTGTTGTGGGGCACGATCGAAAGGTTAAAGAGACTAAGGTTATAATGGACGTGGGAATTAAAGGGGAAGCCGGACGGCCTGGAATATCAGCACGCCCTGATGGCAGTCCTAATTTGCAGTGCGTAACTCCATCATGCCACATGTAACTACATTACGTGGCAATGCATGTGGCGCAACCGCATGCATATGGGGCTCCCGACGTGATCGTGCACAGGCCCAACCGCTGGCAGAGCACGCACAGAGGGATGCGAGCAGAGCGCTCTGTGGTCTCCTCAACGGCGAGCAACCATATATATGCATATAGTAGTTGAACATGCAAGGAAAGCTATCCACAAGCCGAGCACGCCGCGGCGCCTAACGACGAGCAGAGCTTGCCGAGGGATGCGAGCAGAGGCTGGCACAATGATACGTGGCAAATAAGACGAACTGTGCGAGCAATGTCGAAGACATCAAGCATGCATCAGATTAGAGTGGCGTGTGTGATACGTGGCATACAGTTGATCCATCCGAGTTGTTTGTGATGGAATAAGTCATGTGTGTTGTGGGCAAACGCTTGCCTATATATAACCTTAAATTTAATCAACAAAATGTTAATGCATGTTACAAAAATTATATAACTGGAAACTATGTTCAAATATGAATCCAACGAAATAATCTTTGGCGACATGCATTCATATTTTATTAGTTAAATCCTACTTATAAACTAGGAAAAGGGTATAGTAGGTAATTAAATTGCCAACATTTTTTTATTAACCGTATGTGTATGTGTCCTTACGTCCTCCTCTCGCACGTCTTGTCACCCTGCTGCCGCAGACGACTTCGAGCGCAAGCTTGAGCAGCGCGCAGGTGCTTTTATTTTGGCCAAAAGGTGGTGAGCCCGTTCCCCCGCAACCGCGTAGGTTCCCGCTCAAGCTTCCCGCCCGACTCCATGAAATCCCCCAAAATCCCAATGCTTACCAGCCTACTATATAAACCCTCATGGTCGGCGAGTCCCGCGTCGCATTTCCCCTCCCTCCCTGTAGGTTATCTCATCTGCTTCTCCCACAATCGCTAATGGCACCGGTCCATCGTCGTCGCTCAGCCTCTCCGCCGTCATCAGAGGACAGCTCCAGCTAGGAGGCTACATCACAGCGGCGGCGTAGTCCCCGGCGTAGTGTAGTGCACGTAGCGTCCCAGTTGGGTGTGCGCGGAACACCCACCACACGCTCCACCGCCACTGCCTGTCGGCAGCTGTTGATGGCCGCCATTGCCGCCACAACACCATCGGAAGCCAGGGCCAACGCTCGCTCCGCCACGGCGGCCCGAAGGCGGGAGGTGGTCGTCGTGGCCGCCATCCCACTGCTGGCCACAGTGGCCACCACCCGCTCCGCCACCGCCGCCCGAAGGCGAGAGGTGGTGGTCATGGCTGCCACCCCATCGTCAGCTACCGTGGCCGCCAGCCAACCGTCGGCCGTCGGGATCATCACCCGCTCCGCCACCGCTGCCAGAAGGAGGGAGGCGGAGGCGGAGGTCCACACGTGCATCAGCGACCTTGCGCACTACATCGAGTTCCTATGGGAGGAGGATGAGCACCTCATCGAGCACGCAAAGAGCCTTACCACAGCCATGGTCGCAGCACATGCCGACATAGAGGCGAGAATCAGGAGATCTACGAGTAGTCCGGCCGCTTCGAGAGGGGTCGTCTGGAGCGGCAGAGGGCGTTCGAGGTGAGCGTCGCTGAAGGTGCAGCGGTGGCAGGCACCATGTTGCAATTGTCCAGCTCGTCGGTGGGCTCCTCCTCCTCTTCCTCTTACTGAGCGTGCTCGGCAGAGGAGAGGCTGCCGGAAGTAGTACAAAGCCTCTCCATAGTAGTAGTAGTATTTAGGGGCTATTTTGTTTAGTTCATCTGACTATAGATGTGGTGGAACTATACAACGTACTTAAAATTAGCTATTATATATATATAGTTAAACTAGCTATTTCAGTACGTGGTTGGCAAAAATTGGGGAAAAGTTTGGTCGATTCAGCTCTCGAGTTGAACAGTTTGTATAAATTAAGAACGACGGCTTAATCTATAAATGAAATCTATGCTTAATTACTGAATTTTCATTGCAAAAATTAGATAGTGCTAGTGATTTTTAGTTGCGTATTTTGACAAATCGCAGTGTTACAAGGATTAACAAATGGCAATGTTACTAGATCAACAAATGTGAATCTTTCCAGTTTGACAAATGGCAATATGCCCAATATGATAGATGCAAATCTTACCAAATTATATGTACGTGGTTGCACACGGGTCATCCGAAAAAACCGTTTGCGTTGAAGGGAGGTACAAATCCTGTTTGCCAAATTTTCTCTTGGCTTAGCATCGAAGTCTCGCTTTGCATACCTTATTCAATCTGAACCGTTTGCATCGAAGAGATGCACAAATCCCTCGGGCGAATTTCCCCTTGGCTTACTGCAGAAGACCATAGCTCTCACTTGCATACAGGTGTCCTATCTAAAACGTTTGCGATGAAGAGCTGCACAAATCTTGCTCGGCACATTTTCCTTTGGCTTACTAGGGAAGTTGTCGATTCACATACGGGTGTTCTATCTAAAACGTTTGCGATGTTAGACTGGCAGATAATTGTTTCAAAATTCCTTTGTTGGCTGTTATTCGAGTGCGCCTCCTCTCAAAATGGACACGAAAAATACCACAACATGTCGGGTGCCATTCCATGATAGCATGCCAAGTTTCATGAATTTCAGAAAAGTTTTGGATTTACTAGAATTTGAAAAGAAAGTATCTCGACGTTTTGCCGACAATCAATAGTGCCCTGGTGTTTGAAATTCATTCCCATTTCTTGCATGGGACCAAAGAATGCACGCAAGGACACAAATTTTTGATTTTTCAACCAATTTATATGCACTGGCGCGTGTGCATGTAGTTCAAATTTGAATTATGCACATAAAATTACTAGAAAACCCAATTAATGTATAAAAATGTCCAAACAAACCCCGAAAACTTCCAAAACTTAACACAACACTCCTGTTGTTCTATGTTGACACTATAAAAAATTTGAAAGCAATAAGAGGCAACGGATACTGTTTCGTCCACAAAGGTGGCACGTTCCCTACCGAAACCATCAGGCTTGTTGTGAGAAGCTCTGGTTTGTGAGAAGCTTATACCCAAACCTGCTCCAAATGGGACAAAAAAATTACCACAACATGTTGTTGCCGCTCCATGATAGCATGCCAAGTTTCATGAATTTCAGACGAGTTTAGGATTTACTAGAATTTAAAAGCCAAGTATCTCAATGATTTCGGCCGAGTGACGGTGGCAGGGTGTTTGATATTCATTCCCATTTCTTACATGGGACCTAAGCATGCAACCAAGGACACAGATTTGAATTTTCAACCAATTTATATGCATTAGAGCATGTGACTGTAGTTCAAATTTGAATTATGCACATAAATGCATTGAAAACTCAATTAACGTATAAAAATGTCCAAACGAACCTGGAAAAATTCCAAAATTTAACACAACACTCCTGTTGTTCTATGTTGACACTAGAGAAAAAATTGAAATCAAAAAGAGGCAACGGATATTGTTTCATCCAGAAAGGTGAAACGTTCCCTACCGAAACCATCACGCTTGTTGCGCGAAGCTCTAGTTTGTGAGAAGCTTATACCCAAACCTTCCCCAAATGGGACAAAAAATTTACCACGGCATGTTGACGCCGCTCCATGATAGCATTCCAAGTTTCATAAATTTCAGACGAGTTTTGGATTTACTAGAATTTAAAAACCAGGTATCTCAATGTTTACTGCCGAGTGACGGTGGCAGGGTGTTTGACATTCATTCTGATTTCTTGCATGGGACTTAAGCATGCATCGAAGGACACACATTTGAATTTTCAACCAATTTATATGCATTAGAGCATGTGCCTGTAGTTCAAATTTGAATTGTGCACATAAATGCATTGAAAACTCAATTGATGTATAAAACATCCAAACGAACCCTGAAAAATTCAAAAATTCAACATAACACTCCTGTTGTTCTATGTTGACACTAGAGAAAAAATTGAAATCAAGAAGAGGCAATGGATATCGTTTTGTCCAGAAAGGTGAAACGTTCCCTACCATAACCATGAGGCTTGTTGCGAGAAGCTCTGGTTTGCGAGAAGCTTATACCCCAACCTGCCTCAAATGGGATAATATTTTTACCACTGCATGTTGATGCCTTTCCATGATAGCATGTCAAGTTTCATGAATTTCAGACGAGTTTTCGATTTACTAGAATTTTAAAACCATGTATCTCAATGTTAACAGCCGAGCGATGGTGGCAAAGGTGTTTGACATTCATTCCCATTTCTTGCATGTGACCTAAGTTTGCAACCAAGGACACACATTTGATTTTTCAACCCGTTTATATGCACTGGAGCTTGTGCATGTAGTTCAAATTTGAATTATGCACATGAAAGCATAGAGAACTCAGTTACTGTCCCCGACAAATCCCAAAAATTGCACAACACTCCTGTTGTTCTATGTTGACATGAGAAAAAAATTGAAAGTAAGAAGAGGCAAACGATATTGTTTCGTCCCCCGTGGTGGCGCCTTCCCTACAGAAACCATCAGGCTTGTTGTGAGAGAAGCTCTGGTTTGCGAGAAGCCTATACCATAACCTGCCCCAAATGGGACAATATGTTTTTACGCAGCATGTTGATGTCGTTCCGTGATAGCATGCCAAGGTTCATGAATCTTAGTCGAGTTTTGTATTTAGTAGAATTAAAAAAGCAGGCACCTCAACTTTTACCAGAGAGCCACAGTGTCGTGGTGTTTGAAATTCACCCCCATTTCTTGAATGGGACATAAGCATCAACCCATGGACACATATATCATCTTACAACCCATTTTGGTGCACCGCAGCATGTGCATGTAGTTTAATTTTGAATTGTGCACCCGAAATGCCTAGAAAACCATGTTAATGTATAAAAATGTCCAAATGAACCATGAATAATTCCAAATCTTTTGACAACACACCTATATTTGCATGTTCACTACAGATAAAAGTTCTAGCATTTCAAACACCATCCTCTGCAGCTGTGACCCCATCATGTAATTCAAATCAATACGAAAAATCAAGTAGATCGCACACATTTTAATATCACCAACCGCGTGAGATGTAGTACAAAATATCCTGGAGCACCGTCGGCGCATTTTACGCATATGGCTAATGCAAGAAGGTGCGTCGGCTATAGTCCACAGCTGGCGTGTCAAGCACACTAGCTCGCTCCCCAAATGTCATTTCACAGTTCAATCGTCACTGGTGAAAGATGGGGACATGGTCCCATGTCATGAGGGCAAATTCGGCGGCCCACTCCGGCGAGAGCGCTGCTACTTCTTGGGCTTGTGTTGGTTTTTCCCTAGAAGAGGAAAGGGTGATGCAGCAAAGTGGAGATAAGTATTTCCATCAGTTTGAGAACCAAGGTATCAATCCAGTAGGAGACAACGCACAAACCACCGAATACCTACACAAACAATCAAACAACTTGCACCCAACGCAATAAAGGGGTTGTCAATCGCTTCATGGTTACTTGCAAAACTAACATCTGATAGAGATAGATAAACGATAAGGTAAATATTCTTGTTATTTTTTGTTTATACATCGAGAACATGGTATCGAGAATCAAAGAGAGAGAAGAAGCCATCTAGCTACTAGCTATGGACCCACAGGTCTGAGGTAAACTACTCACACTTAATCGGAAGGGCAATAGAGTTGATGTAGAAGCCCTCCATGATCGAATCCCCCTCCGGCAGGGTGCCGGAAAAGGTCCATAGATGGGATCTCACGGGTACAGAAGGTTGTGGCGGTCGAAAAGTGTTTTCGTGGATGCCTCTGGTGGTTTGGGGATATATGGGAATATATAGGCGAAAGAATTAGGTCAGGAGGTGCACGAGGGGTCCACAGGGGTGGGGGCGCGCCCTACCCCCCAGGCACGCCCTCCGTCCTTGTGGCCGCCTCGTGGCTCCTCCAACTTCATCTCCAAGTCTCCTGGTGGTCTTCTAGTCTAACAAAAATCATCGCGAAGGTATTATTCTGTTTCGACTCCATTTGGTATTCCTTTTCTATGAAACTCAAAAAATAAAAAAAACAGGAGCTGGCACTAGGCTCTAGGTTAATAGGTTAGTCCCAAAAATAATATAAAACAACATATTGATGCATATAAAACATCCAAAACAGATAATACAATAGCATGGAACAATCAAAAATTATAGATAGTTTGGAGACGTATCAAGCATCCCCAAGCTTAATTCCTACTCGTCCCCGAGTAGGTAAATGATAAAAACAGAATTTTTGATGTGGAATGCTACCTAACATTTTTATCCATTTAATTTTCTTTATTGTGGCATGAATGTTCGGATCCGTAAGATTCAAAACAAAAGTTTAATATTGATATAAAAAGAATAATACTTCAAGCATACTAACAAGGCAATTATGTCTTCTCAAAATAACATGGCCAAATTAAGCTTATCCCTACAAAATCATATAGTCTGGCTATGCTCCATCTTCATCACACAGAATATTAAAATCATGCACAACCCCGATGACAAGGCAAGCAATTGTTTCATACTTTTGATGTTCTCAAACTTTTTCAACTTTCACGCAATACATGAGCGTGAGCCATGGACATAGCACTATAGGTGGAATGGAAGGTGGTTGTGGAGGAGACAAAAAGGAGATAATCTCACATCAACTAGGCGTATCAACGGGCTATGGAGATGCCCATCAATAGATATCAATGTGAGTGAGTAGGGATTGTCATGCAATGGATGCACTAGAGCTATAAGTTTATGAAAGCTCAGAAATAAACTAAGTGGGTCTGCATCCAACTCGCTTGCTCACGAAGACCTAGGAATATACAAGCCAAGTTTTATAATGAAAGATTCCCACTAGTATATGAAAGTGATAACATAGTAGACTCTCTATCATGAAGATCACGATGCTACTTTGAAGCACAACTGTGGTAAAAGGATAGTAGCATAGCCCCTTCTCTCTTTTCTCTCATTTTTTATTTGGGCCTTCTCTCATTTTTTAGCCTCTTTTTTCGTCCCGAGTCTCATCCCGACTTGTGGGGCAATCATAGTCTCCATCATCCTTTCCTCACATGGGACAATGCTCTAATAATGAAGATCATCACACTTTTATTTACTTACAACTCAAGAATTACAACTCGATACTTAGAACAAAATATGACTCTATATGAATGCCTACGGTGATGTACCGGGATGTGCAATGAATCAAGAGTGACATGTATGAAAGAATTATGAATGGTGGCTTTGCCACAAATATGATGTCAACTACATGATCATGCAAAGCAATATGACAATGATGGAACGTGTCATAATGAACAGAACGGTGGAAAGTTGCATGTCAATATATCTCGGAATGGCTATAGAAATGCCATAATATGTAGGTATGGTGGCTGTTTTGAGGAAGGTATATGGTGATTTTATGGTACCGGCGAAACTTGCACGGTATTAGAGAGGCTAGCAATGGTGGAAGGGTGAGAGTGCGTAT
Source organism: Triticum urartu (assembly GCF_003073215.2). Lineage (NCBI taxonomy): Eukaryota > Viridiplantae > Streptophyta > Magnoliopsida > Poales > Poaceae > Triticum > Triticum urartu. The sequence continues at coordinate 116,751,068 of NC_053023.1, forward strand.
AATCCATGGACTCAACATTAGTCATAAAGAACTCACATACTTATTGCAAAAATCTATTAGTTATCGAAATGAAGTACTACGCACATGCTCATAGGGGGGATAGATTGGTAGGAAAAGACCATCCCTCGTACCCAACAACCACTCATAAGGAATACAATCAATAAATAAATCATGCTCCGACTTCATCACATAACGATTCACCATACGTGCATGCTACGGGAATCACAAACTTTAACACAAGTATTTCTAAAATTCATAATTACTCACTAGCATGACTCTAATATCACCATCTTCATATCTCAAAACAATCATAAGAAATCAAACTTCTCATAGTATTCAATGCACTTTATATGAAAGTTTTTATTGTATCCCTCTTAGATGCCTATCATATTCTAAGTAAATTTATAACCAAAGCCAATTACCATGTTGTTTAAAGACTCTCAAAATAATATAAGTGAAGCATGAGAGTTCAACAATTTCTATAAAATAAAACCACCATTGTGCTCTAAAAAGATATAAGTGAAGCACTAGAGCAAAATTGCCTAGCTCAAAAGATATAAGTGAAGCGCATAGAGTATTCTAATAAATCACAATTCATGTGTGTCCCTCTCAAAAGGTGTGTACAACAAGGATGTTTGTGTCAAACTAAAAAGCAAAGACTCAAATCATACAAGATGCGCCAAGCAAAACACATATCATGTGGTGAATAAAAATATAGCCTCAAGTAAAGTTACCGATACACAAAGGCGAAAGAGGGGATGCCTTCTGGGGCATCCCCAAGCTTAGGCTCTTGATTGTCCTTGAACATTACCTTGGGATGCCTTGGGCATACCCAAGCTTAGGCTCTTGCCACTCCTTATTCCATAGTCCATCAAATCCTTACCCAAAACTTGAAAACTTCACAACACAAAACTCAACAAAAAATCTCATAAGCTCCGTTAGTATAAGAAAATAAATGACCACTTTTGGTACTATTGTGAACTCATTCTTTAATTATATGCGTGTAATATCTACTGTATTCCAACTTTTCCATGGTTCATACCCCCCCGATACTACCATAGATTCATCAGAATAAGCAAACAACACATACAAAATAGAATTTGTCAAAAACAGAACAATCTGTGGTAATCTGGATAGTTCGAATACTTCTGTAACTCCAAAAATTCTGAAAAAATAGGAAAGCAGTGGAAATTTGGATATAGATCTTGTGTAAAAAAAATTCAGAATTTTATCACGATTCTGTGAGTTTTAAAAATTCTGGGACTGAGCGCAAAAGTTTCTGTTTTTTCAGCAAGATCACATCAACTATCACCATAAGCTATCCCAAAGGTCTTACTTGGCCCAAACACTAATTAAAACATAAAACCACATCTAACCAGACGCTAGATGAATTATTTATTGCAAAATGGAACCTAGAAAGCAAAAATAAAAAATAAAATTGGGTTGCCTCCCAACAAGCGCTATTGTTTAACGCCCTTAGCTAGGCATTGAGATTTCAATGATGCTCACATGAAAGACAAGAATTGAAGCATAAAGAGAGCATCATAAAATACGTGAAAAACACATCTAAGTATAACATACTTCCAACCATATTTAAGGCAAAGCAAACAAATTCAAACAAATTATCAAGTATAGGGTCTTATAGTCATTTTATAAGCCAACAAATTATCAAGGCAAGCAAAAACTAGCATATGCAAGGAAGAAGGATAAGCATCAAGAGAGGTAATTTAGTAACATGATGATTCTTACAACCATATTTTTCTCTCTCATAATAATTGCATGTAGGATCATATTCAAACTCAACAATATAGCTATCAATACTTTCTACATGATCCATATGCATGCAAAGTTGACACTCTTCCAAAATAGTGAGAATATCATTAACTAAAGTCATGACCTCTCCAAACCCATTTCTATCAAAAACTACATAAGATTGAACAATATCCAAATATGTGGGATCTAAAGTTGACACTCTTCCAAACCCACTTTCAGTATTATTGCAAACATTATTATCAATCTCATGTTCATCATGGGGCTTAAATAAATTTTCAAGATTATAAGAAGAATCACCCCAATCATGATCATTGCAACAAGTAGTAGTCATATCAAAATTTGAATCCCCAAGCTTAGGGTTTTGCATGTCGTTAACATAATTGACATTAATAGAATTTATATTAAAACCATTGCAATCATGCTTTTTATTAAAAGAGCTATTGTGAATCACTTCATAAATTTCTTCATCACAATTTTCATATTCACAAATTTCAAGCAAAACTTCATAAAGATAATCTACTGCACTCAACTCACTAGCAATTGGTTCATCATAATTGGATCTCTTAAAACAATTAGCAAGTGGATGAGGATCCATAAACTTTTAGCAAGCGAAGATGCAAGAAAAAAGGCATAAGGTAACACAAGCAAATAAAAGATCAACGGGAAGAAGGGCAAAAGAAAAGGCAGATCTTTACAAAAATTGTTTTAGAAGTGGGGGAGAGGAAAACGAGAGGCGAATGGCGAATAATGAAATGCTAGAGATGAGAGTTTATGATGTGTACTTGGTATGTCTTGATTTGGCGTAGATCTCCCCAGCAACGGTGCCAGAAATTGGAAGTTGATGGGAAACAAACCTTGACTTGACTTGGCGTAAATCTCCCTAGTAACGGCGCCAGAATTTCTTTCTGCTACTTCTTGAGCGTGTGTTGGTTTTTCCCTTGAAGAGGAAAGGGTGTTGCAGGAACGTAGAGATAAGTATTTCCCTCAGTTAGAGAACCAAGGTATCAATCCAGTAGGAGACAACACACAAATCACCGAATACCTACACAAACAATCACACAACTTGCACCCAACGCGATATAGGGGTTGTCAATCCCTTCACGGTTACTTGCAAAAGTGAGATCTGATAGAGATAGGTAAACGATAAGGTAAATATTTTTGGTATTGTTGGTTTATAGATCGGAAAGTAAAATATTGCAAAATAGTAGATTGGAAACTAATATGATGGAAAATTGACCTGGGAGCCATAGGTTTCACTAGAGGCTTCTCTCAAGATAGAAAATAATACAGTGAGTGAACGAATTACTGTCGAGCAATTGATAGAAAAGCGCAAAGTTATGATGATATCTAAGGAAATGATCATGAATATAGGCATCACGTCCATGTCAAGTAGACCGGAACGATTCTGCATCTACTACTATTACTCCACACATCGACAGATATCCAACATGCATATAGAGTATTAAGTCATAAAGAATGGATTAACGCATTAAGCAAGATGACATGATGTAGATGAGTTAACTCAAGCAATATGATGAAAACCCCATCTTTTTATCCTCGATGGTAACAATACAATACATGACTTGTTGCCCCTACTGTCACTGGGAAAGGACACCGCAAGGTTGAGCCCAAAGCTAAGCACTTCTCCCACTGCAAGAAAAGCCAATCTAGTTGGCCAAACCAAACCGATAGTTCGAAGAGAATTACAAAGATATCAAATCATGCATATAAGAATTCAGAGAAGATTCAAATAATATTCATAGATAAGCTAATCATAAATCCACAATTCATTGGATCTCGGAAAACACACCGCAAAAAGGTATTACATCGAATAGATCTCCAAAAACATCGAGGAGAACATGGTATTGAGAATCAAAGAGAGAGAAGAAGCCATCTAGCTACTAGCTATGGACCCGTAGGTCTGAGGTAGGCTACTGACGCTTGTTAGACTCCAAGTCATATACGATTGTAATTTCCATATATCGTACATACCCTGTATATGTATTTAACCTATGCTATATAATGAGAACCAACGCACCCCTGGGCTGTGCGATCCCCAACCTATCGGTCTCTAGTTTTACATGGTATCAGAATAGTTCGTTCCAATGTCTTCCGCTGCCTCCTCGTCCTCCACCGCCGCGAACACCGTCGGGATCTTCTCTCCTACCCTGGCTGCCCTCCTCTCTGGTCATGGCAACGCCATGGTAGTGAGCACAACTGCTGGTTCCTCCACGGCTGGCACCACCCTTGGCTCCTTCATGGCCCGGGTACTGCCTCCCGCTCCTCCAACGACTCCTGCAGCCGCCACGGTTCGGCCTGCTCCTGTCCGTCAGCCCGCGGTGGCTGAGATGCCTACACCTGCTCCGTTTCACTTTGCCCATCTGCTCATCATCAAGCTATCGGCGGAAAACTACCTCTACTGGCGCGCGCAGGTCCTGCCTCCACTTTGTAGCCATAACCTTCTCGGCTATGTTGATGGGTCACTGCCATGTCCACCATCGACCGTTGTGGCCACTACGGCAGACGGTACACAGCACATGGTCCCCAACCAAACGCACACAATTTGGGTGCAGCAAGATCAAGCGATCCTTTCGGCAATTCAGTCGTCGCTAACCGAAGGGGTGGCTAGCATGATTCTGTTCGCCGCTACCTCCCAGGACGGCTGGACAACTCTCGAGAGTAGCTTTTCCTCTCAATCCATGGCACGCTCCATGTCCCTTCGTCGGCAAGTTCAAGACATCAAGAAACATGACCTCTCGGCTACGGTCTACTTCAACAAAGTAAAGAACCTTGTGGACACCTTAGCTGCCATCGAGAAACCTCTCTCCGATGAGGAGTTCACCGGCTTTATTCTTGATGGACTCGATGGTGACTATGATTCTCTAGTCGAGGTGGTCCAAGGCCGTGATACTCTGATGCCCCCACGGGACCTCTATGCTCGACTCCTTCAGACTGAACAACGCATTGAGTCTCGCCGGTCGGCTCAAATTCATGGTGGATTCCCTTCGGCAAACACTGTGACTCATGGTGGTTCGCGGCCGCCATACCGTTCTGGTGGTTCATCTGGCGGCAAGGCAATTCTCCGCTCGCCAACACAGTAGAAAAATTACAACAGCAAACGTGTGGGTGGAGGATCATCATCCGCTGATGGTTCGTCATGTCCTACATGTGGTCGTCCTAATGGTGGTCGCCCCACATGCCAGCTTTGCGGATTTCGGGGGCATGTTGCATCTCGCTGCCACAAACACTTTAAGCGTGATTTTCTGGGGATCGGCAACGACGGCCGTAATAATGAGAAGCAGGCCGCCATGGCCACTCAAGGTCCTATTGGCTCGGGTGGTTCTATTCGCGGGCACACTCTGTCTTATCCCATTGATGCGAGCTAGTACATGGATACAACAGCTACCGATCACATGACCAATGAGATGGATAAGCTACACTCGAGCCAACCCTACCTCGTCCACGACAAGGTTCACACTACAAACGGGTCAGGTATGCACATTACACATATTGGTCAATCTTCTCTTCCAACTAGTACATATAGGGAGCTTCAACTTCAAAATGTTCTTCATGTTCCTGATGTTACACGTAATCTCCTATCTGTTCCTAGACTTACTCATGACAATGCTGTTTTTGTTGAATCTCACCCTTTTGATGTCTTTGTTAAGGATCGCGCAATGAGGGACGTTCTTCTTAGAGGTCACTTCAACCATGGTCTCTATTCGCTTGATGCTCCTTCAGGTTTCAGCGCCTTTAGCAGTGTTCGTGTCAAGACGTCTCAGTGGCACTCGCGTCTTGGTCATCCAGCTACTCCCATTGTGCGTCATGTCCTTCGTCGTCATCAACTTCCAGTTGAGTCTAGCAATAAAGATGAGCCCGTGTGTGATGCCTGTCAGCAAGGCAAAAGTCATCAGCTCCCATTTTCTTTATCTAGTCGTGTAGTGACAGCTTCCCTTGAAATTTTGTTTTCAGATGTATGGGGCCCTGCCCAAACTTCAGTAAGTGGTCATAACTACTATGTCACTTTTATTGATGCTTACAGTCGCTTCACTTGGCTTTATTTTCTTAAGCGCAAGGCGGATGTGTTCAACGTTTTTCTCCAATTCCAAACTCATGTTGAACGTCTACTTAATCATAAAATCCTTCATGTTCAATCAGACTGGGGGGTGAATATCGCAACCTCAACACGTTTTTTTGGGAAACTTGGGATTACACATCGCGTTTCCTATCCACATACACATCAACAGAATGGCTCTGCTGAACGTAAGCATCGACACATACTAGAAACCGGTCTAACTCTCTTGGCACATGCATCTGTACCTTTTCGTTTTCGGACTGATGCCTTTTCTACAGCTTGTTTTCTCATCAATAGGCTTCCCACACGAGTTCTAGACAAGAAAACCCCCATTGAGTGTCTACTCCAAGAGACACCTGACTATACATTCCTCAAGGTTTTTGGATTTGCTTGTTGGCCACACCTTCGACCATATAACCGTCACAAACTCGAGTTTCGATCAAAAAAATGTGTGTTTCTTGGGTATAGTTCTCTTCATAAAGGGTATAAGTGTCTCCATGTTCCATCTAATCGTGTGTATATATCTCATGATGTTATCTTTGATGAGAATCTCTATCCTTTTTCTAATTTCCCCACGTCACAAAATCCTTCCAATTCTAGTTCACCATCACGTCCTTTGTCTGACCAATTTGTAGATGTTGCATAGTCTCCTCTTTTGCTTCCTAATCATGGTGTAGGTACTGGACGTGGTGCGCGGCTTGAGCTACTGGATGATACAAAAGCTACGGAAGCTCCTCATGCTAATTGCATGCAGGTGGCACAGAACACTGAGCCTGATTGCATGCATGCCATCCCAAGCACTACATCAGGCGTTGGACGCATGCACGTGCATGCGCCTCACGTCGACCGCATGCAGCCCCATGCATCGGCGCCTCGCGTCGAGTTGGAGCCAGCCAACCTGCGCACAGCTTCGGAGTCCGCTGCCTCGTCTACACTGGAGACCGAGCCGTGTTCCCCCTCGGCTCATGACGAGGCCGAGTTGGTCTCAGTTGCGCCGTCGACGCCTGTGACTACATGTCAGATTGGAATTAACTAGGATTCCAGTGTGGCCTCGCCTGCATCCGCGTCTTCTGGACTATCGTCGTCCCCTGTTCAGCCACCGACTCCTGCTGTGACTCGTCGGGTGCACACGCGCAGTCAAAGCGGGATTTTCCAACCGAAGCAACGCACTGACGATACTGTTGCTTGGCTCACTACTTGCATGGCACATTCATCTCCTGATCCAACGTCCGAACCACGACATTTTCAAGCAGCAATGACCATACCTCATTGGCGGACTGCCATGGAACAGGAATTCTTTGCACTACAGAAAAATGAAACTTGGCAACTTGTTCCTCCCCCTTCAGGGGTCAATGTGATCGATTCTAAATAGATATTTAAGGTCAAAAAGCATGCTGATGGCTCTGTTGAACGCTACAAGGCACGACTGGTTACCAAAGGATTTAAGCAACGATATGGTCTTGATTACGAAGACACTTTCAGTCTTGTCATCAAGCCTACCACTATTCGTCTTCTTCTCTCATTGGCAGTTACTCGTGGTTGGTCCCTTCGACAGTTGGACATCCAGAATGCATTTCTTCATGGTGTCCTAGAGGAAGAGGTTTATATGCGACAACCTCCTGGTTTTGTTGATCTAGATCGACCACATCATATTTGCCGGCTCATCAAAGCTATTTATGGTCTCAAACAAGCCCCCCGTGCTTGGCATGCACGTCTTGGTTCTGCCCTTCGGTCACATGGCTTTGTTCCCTCTACTGCAGACACGTCTCTGTTTCTTTTGCAGCGCCTGGAGCTCACTATGTATCTTCTGGTTTATGTTGATGATATTATTCTCATCAGTTCTTCGCATGCTGCCACCGACAAGCTCATACTAAGTCTTCGACATGATTTTCCTGTTAAGGATCTTGGTCCTCTACACTATTTTCTGGGTTTAGAAGTGACTCATACTGCTGTTGGTCTCTCTCTCAATCAGAATAAATATTCTTTGGACCTTCTTCGGCGTGCGGGTATGTTGAAGTGTAAACCTGTCACCACACCCATGGCTGTGAATGAGAAGCTCTCTGCTGATATTGGTGTGCTTCTTTCTTCGGATGACGCTACAGATTATCGCAGTATTGTTGGTGGACTACAGTATCTTACCATCACTCGACCGGATCTTTCTTTTACAGTTAACCGTGTCTGCCAGTATCTTCATGAGCCCCGTGACACACATTGGTCTGCAGTCAAACGCATTCTGCGTTATGTTCGTCTTACTGCTTCCTTTGGTTTGCATCTTAGGCCAACCACCTCTGGAGTGTTGTCTGCCTTCTCTGATGCAGACTGGGCGGGGAGTCCAGATGATAGGCGATCTACGGGGGGGATATGCTGTGTTTTTTGGTTCAAACTTGATCGCCTGGAATGCTCTCAAGCAAGCCAATGTTTCTAGGAGTAGTACAGAAGCTGAGTACAAAGCTGTAGCTAATGCTACTGCCGAACTTATTTGGGTACAATCCTTGCTGCGAGAGTTGGGTATTCCTCAAGACATACCTCCAGTTCTATGGTGTGATAACATTGGAGCCACATATCTTTCATCCAACCCTGTCTTCAATGCAAGGACAAAGCATATCGAAGTTGACTTCCATTTTGTGAGGGAACGAGTTGCACAAAAGCTACTACAAATCAAGTTTATCTCATCTAAAGATCAACTTGCAGATGTTTTCACTAAGCCATTGCCACTTCCTTTGTTTGAAGTTTGTCGGCGCAATCTCAACGTTCTTGACACTGGTTAAGATTGAGGGAGGGTGTTAGACTCCAAGTCATGTACGATTGTAATTTCCATATATCGTACATACCCTGTATATGTATTTAACCTATGCTATATAATGAGAACCAACGCACCCCTATGGGCTGTGCGATCCCCAAGCTATTGGTCTCTAGGTTTACAACGCTTCATCGGAAGGGCAATAGAGTTGATGTAGAAGCCCTCCGTGATCAAATCCCCCTCCGGCAGGGTGCCGAAAAAGGTCCCAAGAGGGGATCTCATGGGTATAGAAGGTTGCGGCGGTGGATAAGTGTTTTCATGGATGCCTCTGGTGGTTTGGGGATATATGGGAATATATAGGCAAAAGAATTAGGTCAGGAGGTGCACGAGGGGCCCACAAGGGTGGTGGGTGCGCCCTACCCCCCTGGGCGCGACCTCCATCCTTGTGGCCGCCTCATGGCTCCTCCGACTTCATCTCCAAGTCTCTTGGTTGTCTTCTAGTCCAAGAAAAATCATCACGAAGGTTTTATTCCGCTTGGACTCCGTTTGGTATTCCTTTTCTGCGAAACTCAAAAACAGGGAAAAACTAGAACTGGCACTGGGCTCTAGGTTAATAGGTTAGTCCCAAAATTAATATAAAACAACATATTAATGCATATAAAACATCCAAAACAGATAATATGATATCATTGAACAATCAAAAATTATAGATACGTTGGAGACGTATCAAGCGCGGCCGCAGCCGCCATGTCCATGCTAACAAGGTGTATGGGCGTGGCCGCAATCTTCGACCGGGCGGCCAAGGCAGCCCAAACGGCCGCTATTTCTCCTCAGGTGGGGGCAGCAACATCTGCATCAAGGATAGCAACTGGTGAGAGCAGCACGGCAGATGTTCGTTCCGCAGCGGCGGCTTTAGCCCTGATGGAGGCCGCCCACGCCCAGCTCATGGCGGTCACTGCACAAATCCAACGAAGCTTCTCTGACAACGGTCGGCAACCCACGACCGAAGAGTTGGCAATTGCCGAGAGCCTTCGAGCAGTCGTCCGTTCCTCCACCGCATACCTTGCCGCGACGGAGCCCGTCCAAGCCCAGATCACGGCCGCCCACGCCCAGCTCGTGGCGGCCTTTTCCAAAGAGATGGTGGACGCGGATGGGGAGATGCTTGCTGAGTATGGTGCGATGGATGCCATGGAGCTCCTTCCCCACGAGACCATCAGACACGAGGTGGACATGGAGGAGGCGGCGGAGATCGACAAGCACCAGCCGTAGTAGTACTCTTTGTTTTGTTTAATTAAGAGCACCGGTCTTTAATTTGTTAGAGTAATGTTTAGGTCAACTAGCTCTGTTTAATTGCTGAACTTGCTCGATTAAGAAGTGTGGGTGTGTTGTAGTCTCCTTTCTGTACCCAAATTGTGTAATGACGTGGATGACCACTGTAACCAGGGAAATTTGAACCAAAATTTTTGACGTTCAAACTCATCACACACAGGTTAAGCTATCTGAATCATTTGTGATGCTCACATATCGTACACAGTTCTAAATAAGGGACCGTGTCTAATGGCACTTTGCGCGCCAGTTTTTTTGCTGAACCAATTCAAATTTTCGGATTCCGCGGAAATATCTACCTCCCCGCCCCTCCCCCTTACCAAAAGCCACATTCCCCTATTTCCGCCTTCCTTTCCAATTTGAAACCTTCACTCCTTGCTTGCAGCGCCAACTCCACGCCGGCGACCCTCCTTCATGCTGCTCGGCCTCATTTATCCAAGCAGGTAATCCACACTCGACCCTTATCCTCCTCCTCCTTCCACATCCCACATGCCCCGACCGCCGGCGCGACACCTTCCACCCAAATCACCGACCCCTCCACCAAATAAGCACCGCCCTAAGCCATGCTGCACGCAATATAGCCAGCAGCTCAAGGAGCATTTGGCAGCGGAGAAGCAAATCGCAGCCGCACGTGTGGATGAGGTCGCGATGGCTACCATTCGTGCCTACCCCCAGATCTTGGAGAAGAAGCTCGCCATTGAGGCCACCGTCGGTGCCTCGTTGATACGCCTCCAACGTATCTATAATTTTTGATTGCTCCATGCTATATTATCTACTATTTTGGACATTATTGGGCTTTATTATCCACTTTTATATTATTTTTGGGACTAACCTATTAATCAGGGGCCCAGCCTAGAATTGCTGGTTTTGCCTATTTTAGGGTTTCAAAGAAAAGGAATATCAAACGGAGTCCAAACGGAATGAAACCTTCGGGAACATGATTTTCTCAACGAACAAGACCCGGGAGACTTGGACCCTACGCCAAGAAAGAAAAGAGGAGGCCACGAGGTAGGGGGCACGCCTACCCCCCCTAGGCGCACCCTCCACCCTCGTGGTCCCCCTGTTGCTCCACCGACATACTCCTTCCTCCTATATATACCTACGTACCCCCAAACGATCAGATACGGAGCCAAAACCCTAATTCCACTGCCGTAACTTTCTGTATCCATGAGATCCCATCTTGGGGCCTGTTCCGGAGTTCCGCCGGAGGGGGCATCGATCACGAAGGGCTTCAACATCAACACCATAGCCCCTCCGATGAAGTGTGAGTAGTTTACCTCAGACTTACGGGTCCATAGTTAGTAGCTAGATGGCTTCTTCTCTCTTTTTGGATCTCAATACAATGTTCTCCCCATCTCTTGTGGAGAAATATTCGATGTAATCTTCTTTTTGCCGTGTGTTTGTTGGGACCGATGAATTGTGGGTGTACGATCAAGTCTATCTATGAATAATATATGAATCTTCTATGAATTCTTTTATGTATGATTGGTTATCTTTGCAAGTCTCTTCGAATTATCAGTTTGGTTTGGCCTACTAGATTGATCTTTCTTGCAATGGAGAAGTGCTTAGCTTTGGGTTCAATCTTGTGGTGTCCTTTCCCAGTGATAGTAGGGGCAGCAAGGCACGTATTGTATTGTTGCCATCGAGGATAACAAGATGGGGTTTTCTTCATACTGCATGAGTCTATCCCTCTACATCATGTCATCTTGCTTAAGGCACTACTCTATTTTTAAATTAATACTCTAGATGCATGCTGGAAAGCGGTCGATGAGTGGAGTAATAGTAGTATATGCAGGCAGGAGTCGGTCTACTTGTCTCGGATGTGATGCCTATATACATGATCATACCTAGATATTCTCAGAACTATGCTCAATTCAGTCAATAGCTCAACAATAATTTGTTCACCCACCATAGAATACTTATGCTCTCGAGAGAAGCCACTAGTGAAACCTATGGCCCCCAGGTCTATCTTCATCATATTAATCTCCTACTACTTAGTTATTTCCTCTGCTATTTACTTTGCCTTTATTTTACTTTGCATCTTTATCATAAAAATACCAAAAATATTATCTTATCATATCTATCAGATCTCACTCTCGTAAGTGGCCTTATAGGGATTGACAACCCCTATTTGTGTTGGTTGCGAGAATTTATTTGTTTTGTGCAGGTACGAGGGACTCGCGCGTAGCCTCCTACTGGATTGATAACTTGGTTCTCAAAAGCTGAGGGAAATACTTATGCTACTTTGCTGCATCATCCCTTCCTCTTCGGGGAAAACCGACACAGTGCTCAAGAGGTAGCAAGAAGGATTTCTGGTGCCGTTGCTGGGGAGGTCTACGCAAAAGTCAACATACCAAGTACCCATCACATACCCTTATCTCCCGCATTACATTATTTGCCATTTGCCTCTCGTTTTCCTCTCCCCCACTTCACCCTTGACGTTTTATTCGGCCTCTCTCTCTCTATCCTCCCTCTCTTTATCTATTTGCCTCTTTTTGCCTGCTTGCTTTTTGTTTGCTTGTGTGTTAGTTTGCTTGCTTGTCGTTATGGCTAGTCCCTTATCTTCTCCGTTATCTCCTGAGAATGAAATTCTAAATTTTAAGCAAAGGGAGGGAGAAAATCTAAAATATTCTTGGTATAGAATTTGCAATGCTCAAAATAGATCTACTAGGAAGCCATCTACTTCCGTTCTTCTTCGCAATTTTTATGTAGGCATTAGTCCTTGGAACCGTTATGTTCTTGATACTATTACCGGAGGGAACTTTTTGGGTAGCCATACTTTTGATTCTTATAATGCTATGTTAGATTTATTTGGCACACCCCCTCTCTTGGTTAATGGAACTATATTAACTTTGGAGCATGTAATGCAAAGGCTTGAAACTATTGAAAATAAGGTTGCTACCGTAGAGTTAATTGAAAATTTGGATAAAAAGATCCACAGCCGAATCTCTCAATATGGATCTAAAGTAGGAGTAACTTTGAAAGATATTAAAGAAAAGGAACCCATAGTTAATGAGAAAATAAATTACGATTCCATTAGGATCGATGAACTTCAGGATATTATTACCAACTTGGGAACCGCTGTTTCTTCTGTAAAGAATACTCCAAGTCCTTCCACTAAAGTTGCCAAGCTTATGTACATTCCTAAAAATAAGGGTGAATCCTCTAGTAAGGATGCGGATCTCAAATCTATAAGTATTCATCCCAATCTTTTTGCTATCATTAAGGAACCATTTGTTACAAATGAATTTTTAAAGCTTGTGCCAGAAAGTTTGATAATTAATAAAAAGAAAGAAATTCCTAAAGATGGTAGATGCCTAATTGAAGAATTTCCTTCCAAAGATGACAATACCTAGATCTATTCTTGCTTGTTATGCCTAGCTAGGGGCATTAAACGATAGCGCTTGTTGGGAGGCAACCCAATTTTATTTTTATTCCTTGATTTTTGCTCCTGTTTAGTAATAAATAATTATATCTAGCCTCTGTTTTGGTTGTGTTTTTTGTGTTTAATTAGTGTTTGTGCCAAGTAGAACCGTTGGGAAGACTTGGGGAAAGTCTTGTTGAACTTGCTGTAAAAAACAGAAACTTTAGCGCTCACGAGAACTGCTGTCATTTTTATTTGGAAAGTGATATTTAGTTAATTCTTCTTGAAGAGGATTAATAGATAAATTCCTCACGTCCATCAATTTATTTTAGAATTTTTGGGGTTCCAGATCTTGCGCTAGCTACAGATTACTAGACTGTTCTGTTTTTGACAGATTCTGTTTTTCGTGTGTTGTTTGCTTATTTTGATGAATCTATGGCAAGTAAAATAGTTTATAAACCATAGAGAAGTTGGAATACATTAGGTATAACACCAATATAAATAAAGAATGAGTTCATTACAGTACCTTGAAGTGTTCTTTTATTTTCTTTCGCTAACGGAGCTCACGAGATTTTCTACTTTAAGTTTTGTGTTGTGAAGTTTTCAAGTTTTGGGTAAAGATTTGATGGATTATGGAACAAGGAGTGGTAAGAGCCTAAGCTTGGGGATTCCCATGGCACCCCCAAGATAATCTAAGGACACCTAAAAGCCAAAGCTTGGGTATGCCCCGGAAGGCATCCCCTCTTTTGTCTACTTCTATCGGTAACTTTACTTGGAGCTATATTTTTATTCGCCACATGATATTTGTTTTGCTTGGAGCGTCTTGTATTATTTGAGTCTTTTCTTTTTAGTTTACCACAATCATCCTTGCTGTACACACCGTTTGAGAGAGCCATACATGATTTGGAATTTGTTAGAATACTCCATGTACTTCACTTATATCTTTTAGAGCACGGTGGTGGATTTGTTTTATAGAAACTATTGATCTCTCATGCTTCACTTAGATTATTTTGAGAGTCTTAATAGCATGGTAATTTTCTTAAAATCCTAATATGCTAGGTATTCAAAGTTAGTAAAATTTCCTTAAGAGTTTTTTGAATACTAAGAGAAGTTTGATATTTGATGATTGTTTTGAGATATGGAGGTAATAATATCAAAGTCGTGCTAGTTGAGTAGTTGTGAAATTGAGAAATACTTGTGTTGAAGTTTGCAAGTCCTGTAGCATGCACGTATGGTAAACGTTATGCAACAAATTTGAAACATGAGGTGTTATTTGATTGTCTTCCTTATGAGTGGCGGTCGGGGACGACCGATGGTCTTTTCCTACCAATCTATCCCCTAGGAGCATGAACGTAGTACCGAGGTTTTTGATGACTTGTAGATTTTTTCAATAAGTATGTGAGTTCTTTATGACTAATGTTGAGTCCATGGATTATACACACTCTCACCCTTCCATCCTTGCTAGCCTCTTCGGTATCATGCATTGCCCTTTCTCACATTGAGAGTTGGCGCAAACTTCGCCGGTGCATCCAAACCCCGTGATATGATACGCTCTTTCACACATAAACCTCCTTATATCTTCCTCAAAACAGCCACCATACCTACCTATTATGGCATTTCCATAGCCATTCCGAGATATATTGCCATGCAACTTTCCATCATTCCGTTCATCATGACACATTCATTATTGTCATATTGCTTAGCATGATCATGTAGTTGACATAGTATTTGTGGCAAAGCCACCGTTCATAATTCTTTCATACATGTCACTCTTTGTCCATTGCATATCCCGGTACACCGCCGGAGGCATTCATATAGAGTCATCCTTTGTTCTAGTATCGAGTTGTAATCATTGAGTTGTAAATAAATAAAATTGTGATGATCATCATTTTCTAGAGCATTGTCCCAAGTGAGGAATAAAAAAAGAGAAAGGCCAAAAAAATGAGAGAAAAAGAGAGAAGGGACAATGTTACTATCCTTTGCCACACTTGTGCTTCAAAGTAGCACCGTAATCTTCATGTTAGAGAGTCTCTTGTTTTTTCACTTTCATATACTAGTGGGAATTTTTCATTATAGAACTTGGCTTGTATATTCCAACAATGGGCCTTCTCAAGTGCCCTAGGTATTCTTGAGCAAGCAAGTTGGATGCACACCCACTAGTTTCTTTTGTTGAGATTTCATATATTTATAGATCTAGTGCATCTGTTGCATGGCAATCCCTACTCCTTGCATGAACATCAATCGGTGGGCATCTCCATAGCCCATTGATTAGCCTCGTTGATGTGAGACTTTCTCCTTTTTTGTCTTCTCCACATAACCCCCCCTCATTATATTCTATTCCACCCATAGTGCTATGTCCATGGCTCGCTCTCATATGTTGCGTGAAAGTTTATAGGTTTGAGATTACTAAAGTATGAAACAATTGCTTGGCTTGTCATCGGGGTTGTGCATGATGAGAGCATTCTTGTGTGACGAGAATGAAACATGACTAAACTATATGATTTTGTAGGGATGAACTTTCTTTGGCCATGTTATTTTGAGAAGACATAATTGCTTAGTTAGTATGCTTGAAGTATTATTATTTTTATGTCAATATGAACTTTTGTCTTGAATCTTTCGGATCTGAATATTCATACCACAATTGACAAGAATTACATTAAAATTATGCCAAGTAGCACTCCGCATCAAAAATTCTATTTTTATCATTTACCTACTCGAGGACGAGCAGGAATTAAGCTTGGGGATGCTTGATACGTCTCCGACGTGTCTATAATTTTTGATTGCTCCATGCTATATTATCTATTGTTTTGGACATTATTGGGCTTTATTATCCACTTTTATATTATTTTTGGGACTAACCTATTAACCGGAGGCCCAGCCCAGAATTGCTTTTTTTTGCCTATTTTAGGGTTTCGAAGAAAAGGAATATCAAACGGAGTCCAAACGGAATGAAACCTTCGGAAACGTGATTTTCTCAACGAACAAGACCCGGGAGACTTGGCCCTACGTCAAGAAAGAAAAGAGGAGGCCATGAGGTAGGGGGCGCGCCTACCCCCCCAGGTGTGCCCTCCACCCTCATGGGCCCCCTGTTGCTCCACCGACGTACTCCTTCCTCCTATATATACCTACGTACCCCCAAACGATCCGATACGGAGCCAAAACCCTAATTCCACAGCCGTAACTTTTTGTATCCATGAGATTCCATCTTGGGGCCTGTTCCGGAGCTCCGCCGGAGGGGGCATCGATCACGGAGGGCTTCTACATCAACACCATAGCCCCTCTGATGAAGTGTGAGTAGTTTACCTCAGACCTACGGGTCCATAGTTAGTAGCGAGATGGCTTCTTCTCTCTTTTTGGATCTCAATACAATGTTCTCCTCCTCTCTTGTGGAGAACTATTCGATGTAATGTTCTTTTTGCCGTGTGTTTGTTGGGACCGATGAATTGTGGGTTTATGATCAAGTCTATCTATGAATAATATTTGATTCTTCTCTGAATTCTTTTATGTATGATTGGTTATCTTTGCAAGTCTCTTCGAATTATCAGTTTGCTTTGGCCTACTAGATTGATCTTTCTTGCAATGGGAGAAGTGCTTAGCTTTGGGTTCAATCTTGCGGTGTCCTTTCCCAGTGACAGTAGGGGCAGCAAGGCACGTATTGTATTGTTGCCATCGAGGATAACAAGATGGGGTTTCCTTCATATTGCATGAGTCTATCCCTCTACATCATGTCATCTTGCTTAAGGCCTTACTCTGTTTTTAACTTAATACTCTAGATGCATGCTAGATAGCGGTCGATGAGTGGAGTAATAGTAGTAGATGCAGGCAGGAGTCGGTCTACTTGTCTCGGACGTGATGCCTATATACATGATCATACCTAGATATTCTCATAACTATGCTCAATTCTGTCAATTGCTCAACAGTAATTTGTTCACCCACCGTAGAATACTTATGCTCTCGAGAGAAGCCACTAGTGAAACCTATGGCCCCCGGGTCTATCTTCATCATATTAATCTCCTACTACTTAGTTATTTCCTTTTCTATTTACTTTGCCTTTATTTTACTTTGCATCTTTATCATAAAAATACTAAAAATATTATCTTATCATATCTATCAGATCTCACTCTCGTAAGTGGCCTTATAGGGATTGACAACCCCTATTTGCGTTGGTTGCGAGGATTTATTTGTTTTGTGCAGGTACGAGGGACTCGCGCGTATCCTCCTACTAGATTGATACCTTGGTTCTCAAAAACTAAGGGAAATACTTATGCTACTTTGCTGCATCATCCCTTCCTCTTCGGGGAAAACCAACGCAGTGCTCAAGAGGTAGCACTCGTGCGCCAATGCTGTGCTTCGGTTGGCTACTTCAAAGGATAGTTCGTGGCATTTTCTCAAGGCCACCCTCGGTGCCATCGACAAAGACTATGAGGTGTTTTCTCAGCATGCACGTGTTTACCTCAACTTGAAAGCCAGCAAGTTGGTGCGCGGATCGGCTCAGGCAACTCACCACTACGATGAGGGCACCCACGATGCGGAGGCCTCGCCCTCTTCCATGTCCAAGGAGCCAATCGTCATCGATATCTCCGACAATGAGGAGTAGCTTGTCTTATTAGCTCTCTATAAGGACCCATGTTCAGTTTGCTAGCTACTACCTTTCCTTATGAAATTCTAGTGAATTGTGCTATCTACTTTTACCATGCAATAAATTGCTCTAGTGTATATATTCTATATGTCGTGCAATGTGGTGCTCACTTATTAAATGTTTGGTTAATTAGTTATCGTGTTCAGTTAACTGTTTGGTTCAATTCTGCAAATGTGATGTTCAATTCTTCAGGGTGCAATTTTGTATTGTCTTCCATCTGAGAAATAAATCGAATTTTTCTTTACAAAATACATGAGGAACAAATACAATTGCTATATTTTCAAGTTGTCAAGCATGCTTGGTTTGGTTAGTTGTCTGGTCTTCTAGTATGTTATACATTGTGCAATGTGGTGCTCAATTAATGTTTGGTTCACTTGTCGTGGTGTTTAGTTCACTGTTTGGTTCAATTCTGCAATGTGATGTTCAATTGTTGTGGGTGCATTCTGTTATTGTATACCACGTGTGAAATAAATTGAATTTGGCTATACTAAATACATGAGAAACAAATACAATTGATATATTTCCAAGTTTTTAAGCATACTTGGTTTGGTTAACTGTCTGATGTTCTATTAGGAGTATGTTATATTGTGCAATGTGGTGCTCAGTTAATGTTTGGTTCATTTGTTGTGGTGTTTAGTTAACTGCTTGGTTCAATTCTGCAATGCAATGTCCAATTGTCATGGGTAGAATTTTTTATTGTTGTGCATGCGAGGAATAATCAAATTTGGATGCACTTAATACATGAGAAACATATACAATTGCTATATTTTCTAGTTATTAATCATGCTTGGTTTGGATAAATGGGTTTTCCATGCGGCTTGAATTAATCTGATGAATCTGCAATGTGCTTATTTTTCATCAACATATTTAACCAATAGCATGTGTACCCTCACTTAACCTGATCACTAACTACCTTATATGTGTTGCAGGGAAACAATGGGAAGGACTGAGGTTTACAATCGAGGTTTGCACATGCATGGTCCTTTGTCTGATAGCACATTATTGTGCAATTGCAGGAACCATTCTAATATTTAGGTTTTTAACAATTTGGTCTTGCACATGTAGGTCCTGCTGTCAGAGGTTTTGACCCACTGTTCGACCCTTTTTGCATATGGGGAAATGAGTTGTCCATGAATATCACTCAAGTCAAGAAACTCAGAAAGATTGTTAGGATAAAGAAATTAGCGACAAAAAACAACAAGATCTTTGTCTGCACAATGAAGAAGACATCAGTTCACTACAGGATGGTACTAACTATTATACCTTGCCTTTTTCATTCCTTTGCCCCATTTCCTATATAGAGAAGATATTTATGCACATCCTTGTTTTCAGGCCTTTCCAAAGTAGTTCACTGATGATTAGCTCTCAAACCACTTGTATGGTCAGGAGGCGAGGACGGTATTCATACAACACCCACGATTCAATATTCAAGTGTTCCTGAAGAGGACGAAGGATGGACGGTCAATCATCAACAGGCATTGTCCTAAAGTTGCAAAGACCTTCAACATCAATGAAGGCTCAATATTCGCCTTCTGCTTTAACAGTTTCCCAGATGAGATACATCTGTATATGTACCGTCTATGATGCTAATTTCGAAAGGTTATTTATGTTGCATGTGAAATGTAACGCCCTCGATGCGGCTATATCTCCCACGTGTCGGAGCTCTACTTAGAGGCATAACCGCATTGAAAGCAATGTCGCAAGTGAGGTATTCTTCACACAACCCATGTAATACATAAGGGGAAAAGATACATAGTTGGCTTACAATCGCCACTTCACACCAATACATGAATCAAGCATTACAACATCCAAATACAATCAAGGTCCGACTACGGAACCAAAATAAAAGAAGAACCCCAAATGTGACAAAGGTCCCCGATCGACCCCAACTGGGCTCCACTACTGAACAACTAGAACGAAACAACACAAAGGACAAGATCTTCATCGAGCTCCTCCTTGAGCTTGGTTGCGTCATCTGCACGGACTCATCGGCACCTGCAAGCTGGTTTTGGAAGTATCTATGAGTCACGGGGACTCAGCAATCTCACACCCTCGCGATCAAGACTATTTAAGCTTATGGGTAAGGTAAAAGGTATGAGGTGGAGCTGCAGCAAGCGACTAGCATATATGGAGGCTAACATACGCAAAAGAGAGCGAGAAGAGAAGGCAAAGCACGTTCGAGAAAGTATGATCAAGAAGTGATCCTAAAACAACCTACGTCAAGCATAACTCCAACACCGTGTTCACTTCCCGGACTCCGCCGGAAAGAGACCATCACGGTTACACACGCGGTTGATGCATTTTAATTAAGGTCAACTTTAGGTTTTCTACAACCGGACATTATCAAATTCCCATCTGCCCATAACTGCGGGCACGGCTTTCGAAAGTTCAAATCCCTGCAGGGGTGTCCCAACTTAGCCCATCACAAGCTCTCACGGTCAATGAAGGAATAGACCTCCTCCCGAGACATTCCGATCAGACTCGGTATCCCGGTTCTACAAGACATTTCGACAGGGTAAAACTAAACCAACAACACCGCCCGAATGTGTCGACAAATCCCGATAGGAGCTGCACATATCTCTTTCTCAGGGCACACTCAGATTGTCCTAGGTACGGGTAAGCCAGCCCAGAGTTGCCCCTGGTGGCCACCGGCAGCTGACAGGTTGGACCAACACTCAGAGGAGCGCTGGCCCGGGGGGGGGGGTAAAATAATGATGACCCTCAGGAGCGCGACACCCAAGGGAAAAAGGCTAGGTGGCAAATGGTAAAACCAATGTTGGGCATTGCTGGAAGAGCTTTACTTAAGGCGAACTGTCAAGGGGTTCCTATAATAGCCCAACCGCATAAGGGACGCAAAATCCGGGAACATAACACTGATATGACGGAAACTAGGACGGCAAGAGTGGAACAAAACACCAGGCATAAGGCCGAACCTTCCACCCTTTACCAAGTATATAGATGCCTTAATTAAATAAGATATATTGTGATATCCCAACAAATAAACATGTTCCAACAAGGAACAACAACTCCATGTTCCAACAAGGAACAAACTTCGATCTTCACCTACAACTAACAACGCTATAAGAGGGGCTGAGCAAAGTGGTAACATAGCCAATCAACGGTTTGCTAGGACAAGGTGGGTTAGAGGCTTGGCTCAACAATATGGGAGGCATGATAAGCAAGTGGTAGGTATCGCAGCATAGGCATAGCAAAAGAGTGAGCAACTAAGCAAGCAAAGATAGAAGTGATTTCAAGGGTATGATCATCTTGCCTGAAATCCCGCAAGGAAGAAGAACGAGTCCATGAAGAAGACAAATGGACGTAGACGAACGGGTCCTCACAAACACGACGTTACCGGAACCAACCCGAAGAAGCAACACCGGAAAGAAACACACAACATAGTAAACAACTATCACACGATCATGCCATGATGCACAACAAGTATGATGCATGTCCGGTTTAATTATGCATGGCATGGCAAAGTGCACAAACAACCCTACAAATTAAGTGGAGCTCAATATGCAACAGGTTGCATATTGACGGAACACCACATCAATTATTTAGTTCTCTCTCTTTTATGTACCCCAACAATATTAAATGTTGTTAAACATAGCAAGAGGGTGAAGCAAAGTAAAACTACCTATCTAGTCAAGGTTAAATGAGGCCGGAAGCAACGAACAACAAATCCGGAAACTCCTCATGTGCATATTTGAAGGTTTGGAACTGTTCTGCCCTAAACCATATTTTAGAGTTGTTAAACATGCAAAGTAAGGCCACCATGTTAAACTAGGCAAAATTCTACCCCATTTACATATAAAGTTTGTTAAAAACGGAGCTACGGTTATTTAGTTATGAATTAAAGCATTTTAGCATGGCATAGGAGCAAATTTAACCAAACATCATTTTAAACATCTCAAACATGCATGAAAGTTGGATATTATGAATCTAGACAAAATTCTAAACAAGTTTCATATATAAATCATTTTAAACCGATGCACGGTTATTAAGTTATTATATGCATGAAGTTTAGGGACCTTTCTGCAAAACGGCCATCTCTGGAAAATTAGGGAAAACCTCCTGAACTGAAAGAAAACATAACGGGCCGAATCTGCAGGCTGCCGGGGCGCTCACCTTGGGCTGAGGCCCGGTTCGGTGGAGAGGGGGGGCCGGCATGGGACTGCTGGGCCTTGCGTGGCACAGGTGAGTGGCTGGGCCGGCTGGCCAGGCCGCGGCCCATGTGTCGGCGGCGCCTGTCGTCCTCCTCCTCCTCGATCCAAAGGGGATCTGAAAGTGCAACTATCCCTAGGTGGTTTTGGTAATTCATAACAACATATAGCTCATTGAGCTAATGCTATTCCAAGATGATTATTTCAGGAAAGCTCAATGATTGGCATGGCATGGATGTGAAAGTGGAACCCTCAAAATGCTAAGGACAAAGGATTGGCTCAAGCTCAAAAGCTCAAGACTCTTCATTTTATATTTTAGTGATCCAAGATCACATTGAGTCTTTAGGAAATGCCAATACTATCAAGGAGGGATGAGGTGTTGCTTAATGAGCCTCTTGCTTCATGTGCTTAGTGATATGCTCCAAAACCCTCAACTACTTTCCCATATCCACATATGACCTAAACCCTAAGCCAAACTCGGTCCTACCGATTCTTCCTATCCGGCGCCACCGAGTTTCACTTGTCATAAGCCACTGCCAAACCCTAGCAATTCAGTTCTACCGATAGGGATCTCGGTCTCACCGAGATGGGATTGCAAACTCTCTATTTCCCTTTCGTAACTTTTCGGTCTCACCGAAAGAGCGAATCGGTCCCACCGAGATTGCAATGTAAATTCAGTGTTTCCCCTTTGTAACTTTTCGGTCTCACCAAAAGAGCAAATTGGTCCCACCGAGTTTGCCTGACCAACTCTCTGGTTAGCTAATTACCAAATTCGGTCTCACCGAGTTTGTCTAATCGGTCTCACCGAGATTACGTTATGCCCAAACCCTAACCATATCGGTCCTACCGAGTTGCATGTCAGTCCCACCGAAAATCTCTAACGGTCACTAGGTTTACATTTTCGGTCCGACCGAGTTTGTTGATTCGGTCCCACCGAGATTGTAAAACTGTGTGTAACGATTGGATTTTGTGTGGAGGCTATATATACCCCTCCACCTCCTCTTCATTCGAAGAGAGAGCCATCAGAACACACACACCATTCCAACTCATATGTTCTGAGAGAGAACCACCTACTCATGTGTTGAGACCAAGATATTCCATTCCTACCATATGAACCTTGATCTCTAGCCTCTCCAAGTTGCTTTCCACTCAAATCTTCTTTCCACAAAATCCAAATCCTATGAGAGAGAGTTGAGTGTTGGGGAGACTATCATTTGAAGCACAAGAGCAAGGAGTTCATTACCTACACACCATTTGTTACTTCTTGGAGAGTGGTGTCTCCTAGATTGGCTAGGTGTCACTTGGGAGCCTCCGACAAGATTGTGGAGTTGAACCAAGGAGTTTGTAAGGGCAAGGAGATCGCCTACTTCATGAAGATCTACCGCTAGTGAGGCAAGTCCTGTGTGGGCGATGGCCATGGTTGGATAGACAAGGTTGCTTCTTCGTGGACCCTTTGTGGGTGGTTGCTTCTTCGTGGACCCTTCGTGGGTGGAGCCCTGTGTGGACTCGCGTAACCGTTACCCTTTGTGGGTGGAGCCCTCCGTGGACTCTCGCAACCGTTACCCTTTGTGGGTTGAAGTCTCCATCAACGTAGATGTAGGATAGCACCACCTATCCGAACCACGGGAAAAACATCCGTGTCTCCAATTGCGTTTGAATTCTCCAAACCCTTCCCTTTACATTCTTGCAAGTTGCATGCTTTACTTTCCGCTGCCTATATACTCTTTGCATGCTTGCTTGAATTGTGTGATGATTGCTTGACTTGTCCTAAAATAGCTAAAATCTGCCAAGAACTAAAATTGGGAAAAGGTTAAGTTTTTATTTGGTCAAGTAGTCTAATCACCCCCCTCTAGAGATACTTTCGATCCTACAAGTGGTATCAGAGCTTTGGTCTGCATTTGCTTTGATATCCATAGCTTTTGGTGGTCATAGCCTTGGTTTCACAACCTAGGAGAGTGTGGCGTCTAGCGAGGGAAATTATCACCGTAGAGGTCCCTACTTTGATGGTACTAATTTTGCTAGTTGGAAGCATAAAATGAAAATGCATATTCTTGGACATAACCCCACCGTTTGGGCTATTGTGTGTGTTGGTTTGCAAGGTGACTTCTTTGATGGGAGAGAACCAAACCGTGAAGCTACCGCAGATGAGTTGAAGATGTTGCAATACAATGCTCAAGCTTGTGATATTCTCTTCAATGGATTGTGCCCCCGAAGAATTCAACAAAATCAGCCGTCTTGAGAATGCGAAGGAAATTTGGGACACTTTGATTGATATGCACGAAGGTACCGACTCCGTCAAGGAATCCAAGTTGGATGTGATTCAAAGCCAATTTGACAAGTTCAAGATGAAGGATGGTGAAGGTGTCGCTGAAATGTACTCTAGGCTTGCTCTCATCACAAATGAGATTGCCGGCTTAGGAAGTGAAGAGATGACCGATAGATTCATCATCAAGAAGATTCTAAGAGCCTTGGATGGAAAATATGATACCGTGTGCACATTGATCCAAATGATGCCCAATTACAAAGATCTCAAGCCAACGGAGGTGATTGGAAGAATTGTTGCTCATGAGATGTCACTTAAGGATAAAGAGGAACTTCACAACAAATCAAGTGGTGCCTATAAAGCCTCATGTGAAGCCCCTACATCATCAAGTGAGAAACAAGACTTCAATGAAGAATTGAGCTTAATGGTGAAGAACTTCAACAAGTTCTACAAGAGTAGAAGCAAAGATAGAAGCTTCAAGTCAAGGTCCTACAATGACAAAAGATCTTCTAGTCGAGAGAGAAACTGCTACAGTTGTGGAAGACCCGGACACTATTCCAATGAGTGTTCGGCTCCCTACAAGAGAAGAAGATTCTCCAAAAAGAAGAAGCAAAGAATCACCACCAAGAGAGAGAAGGAGTAGAGATGATCGTTATGAACGAAGATACTCACGGAGAAGCAAGGATTCGGAAAGGAAGGAAAAATCATCAAGGAGCTACACAAGATGAAGACATCAAGCTCATGTTGGTGAATGGGTATCCGGCTCCGACTCCGACAGCCACTCCGAGAGAAGTTATCACTCCGACTCCGAAGATACTCAAGATGAAGGTGTTGCCGGTCTAGCACTTGTGTCAACCAACTCCTACGACATATTTGACTCACCAAATGAAGGAATTGGAAGATGCTTCATGGCCAAAGGTCCTAAGGTAACACACCCCGAGTATGTTGATTTCAATAGTGATGAAGATGACTTGTTAGGTGATGATTTGCTTGTTGACAACTCTAGTGATGAATACTATGATGAAATGTCAATTAATCATGCTAATCAAGATAAAACGAATGACAATGATAAGGAAAAGATTGAGGCTCTAACTAAAGAACTAAACACTCTTAAGTTAACTCATGAAACTATCTTCGAAGATCATCGAGAACTTTTAAGAGCTCATGAGAAATTACGCTTTGAAAAGCTCAATCTTGAGCAAGAGCATGAGTTCTTAAAAGTAATCAATGATGATCTCCGCAAGAAAAGTTCTTCTTACAGTGCCAAGCGTTTACTCTTATCCACTTACATGCCTCAAGTCAAGTCTAGTAACAAGAACAAGAAAGATTCTTCCTCTAGCAGTAACAATGATCATGCTAAATCCAATATTGTTGCTTCTAGTAGTTCTCTCGATTCCACTAATGACTCTCTTAGCCAAGTTACACTTGAGCAAGAAAATAGCTTATTGAAGGGAATTATAGAGAAAGGAGTGTACAAAAGCCTTGCCGGGAGCAAGCAATTCGAGGAAATTGTGCGCAAGCAAGGAATGCACCGGAAGAATCAAGGCGTTGGTTTTGAACGAAAGTTCAATGTCGATGGAGTTGAGTGGGAAGAAGATCAATACCCCAAGACAAAGTTTGTTCCTCAACAAGAGAAGTATGATACTTCTTTCAAGGGGACACAAGCTCAAGATGATCTTCCACCACAAGACTACAAGCAAAAAGGCAAGGACAAGCTTCAAGAGGAAATTGACACACTTGAAGAAGCTCCTAAGACCTTAGTCAAGTGGATTCCCAAGACTACTTCAAGTTCCACTTCATCAAGTACGACTACAACTCCAAGGATTCCCATCAAGATGATGTGGATCCAAAAGAAGAAGAACTAGAGAGTCCTTGAGGGTGACTCCGCCAACATACTTAACTCTTATCATTTTGGCAAGAACAAGTGCAATCAACTTCCACATCCTGCACTAGTTCAAGGAGTCACAAACCCTCTTGTTGGTAAGACAAGGGACAAGGTAACCTAAAAGTTTTCATGGACATCATCTTGTGTGTGCATCACTCTATGTCTATGGATATCCTTGTTTGTTCCTTGTGGGACTAACCCATGTAGGTATTGAAAGTGCAATTCACTCAAATGGATAGCTCCAAGTGATCTACATCAACATTGAGCATCCACATCTTCAACATCTACATGAAGTCATCATCGACGAAACCTAAGGTTAGTTCATCCCTCCAAGGGGGGATATCACATCTAGGGGGAGCTTTACTCTAAGACTTGAGCTAAAAGCAACTCTAAAGATGTGAACACAACAATGCTTTATGTAAAAGTGGTAACCCCACTTGAGCTTAAACGATGAGTATGACCTATGATCAAGTGTTCTCACTTGAATCCTAAGTCAATATACTCATATATAGATGACCTTGTCATCGCAAATTGCTCGATAGATGCTAGAATTGGTTGTGCATGCCTTGCCACATATTTCATTTGCCATCTTATTGTGTGAGCATGCTGGTTGCATATTTTACTCATTCGAGGACATCCACTTGTTGTTTTGATTGTTTGGGTTTATTTCCTTTGCCAAGTGGATGGACAAGAATGCCTAAGAACCTCCTCTAGCTATCTATGCTTTTCTCGTCTCAAACTCTATTCATGCTGCATCACAAAATTTGATCAAGTCAGATTCGAACCACTCTGTGTGAGGAGCGCTCGGAGTCCCCGATTCGTCATAGACTTAAACTTCCAAAACCTCTTTATGATTCTCGGTCTGACCGATACCCCACTTTCGGTCCTACCGAGATCATTAAGTTGATCTAGGTTTTCGATCTTGGTGCAACCGATTTGGACATTTCGGTCACACCGAGTTTCAGTAACTGCCTGCAGTTATGAATCTTGGTGCCACTGAGTTGTTCCACTCGGTCACACCGACAGGGTCGGGCTATATATAGTCACGGGAAAAATTTGGAAATTTCTCCGAACCCCTTCGCCCGCGCGATAGCCTGCTCTGCCAACGTGGTCTCCGGATCGTCTTCTCGCCGCCAGCTGCCTCCAGCCGCTGGTCTCCGTCGCCGTCAACAGGAATTCTGCCCCGCCGTTGCCGCCGTAGCGAGTCTCCGCCGAGCTAAGGTATGGACTCGATCTTTGTGCTATTCTCCAATCCAATTCTCAGCACATTGTGATCATCATGATTCTTGCCACGATTGAAACACTCCTATCCAGTCAATACGCCCGTAGATTAGCTTTGATTCGAAAATTTTAGGGTTAGGTTTCCGCCGAAACCATCTCGGACCCACCGAGTTGAAAAACTCGGTCCCACCAATTTGGCTTATGCCATTGCACAAGTGAGACTCGGTCTGACCGAGAATTACTTATCGGTGTGACCGATTTTGGAACTCTGTGAAACCCTAGCAGTCTCGGTGCCACCAAACTGTGACTCGGTCCAACCGAGTTCACTAGTTTAGGTTCCAAAACTGCTTCGGTATCACCGAGTTTAAAAATCGGTAGATCCGAGATGATTTCAGTGGGAAACTAAAACTAAATTTTTGGATCATTCTTTTGCAAAAATCTCTGCATTTTGTGATGCTCATCTATTCTACCTCATCTACAAACTATTCACAGGGTCATCAGTCAGAGCTTGCAGCATGTCTGATCAGAGTGACAGCCAGAACTTGTCAGAGCAGCAAGTGCAGATGAGTGAGGGCACTAGTCCCTCCAGCTCTTCAGATGATGGCAGCAGAAGTACCCCAAGCAATCTGCCAAAAGCTGCCACTAGACAAAGGAAGAAGAGAACTTCAGACTCCGAAGATGAAGATTATGTGGCAGAGGAAGAGGCCACATCAAAGAGAGTTGAGCCAGCTCAAGGCACAAAGCCAGGTCTAAAGATCAAAAGGCTAGCAGGCAGGCAGCCTATGTCAAAGGCTAGAGCCTCAACTGAGAAGCCCACTCCCAAAGAGCCAGTTGCTGCAGAAGGCAAGAAGAGGAAGGAAAGGGTCAAGAAGACCGTAGCCAGAGTGCTAGGAAAGGCTTCCATCATGGAAGAGGAAGAGGAAGAAGAGGTAGCTGCACCAGCACCTAAGGCACCCAAGCTGATGGGTGATGCCATAAGATCAGGGGCTACTGCATCTAAGCCCAAAGCTGCCTCCAAGCCAAAACCAAATAGGAATACAAGGAGCATTCCTGCAGCTGAGAAGAACAAGGCCCCAGTGCCTGAGACTGTTGCTGAAGAAGAGGATGAAGAGCAAGTTCTTAGAAAGCTCAAGCCCAAGATCCCAGACCACAACGATGCTCATCCTGTGGCTGAGGACATGAAGCTCAGGAGAGATTCAGGGATGAGGAAGTGGAGAGAAGCAGACCCGTATGCTTCAAGGAGAAGGACTGCTGTGGATTACAGATTTCACACCAAGGAACAGCAGGACTTCTATGAGACAATGCTGCTAGATAAGAAGCCCATTTTTTGTGACATGAGATGGGTCAACTGGACCTACATGAAGGAAAATGAGGAACACTACCCTGGAGTGTATGACAGCTTTAGTGCGTGTGGAGTTGCAGACTTTGTTGGGCAGAAGCTCACAAAGTGGAACGAGGAGCTTATCATGCAATTCTACTCCACAGCACACTTCTACCCAGATGGAAGGATCACATGGATGTCTGAAGGTATGAGGTACCAATCAACTGTTGAGGAATGGGCAAAGTTGATCAATGCCCCAGAGGAGCAAGCAGATGACTTGGACATTTACGCCAAGAAGAAGATGGATCATAACTAAATGTCCAACATGTACAAGGAAATTCCAAATGAAGCTCTTGACACTTTCAAATTTGGCTCAGTGCATTATCTTCTGTCAGGGCTGCCAACCATCAATTGGATATTGAGGCACACCTTATTGCCCAAGTCTGGTGATCAGAAGATGATCAAAGGCCATGCAATCAACTTGCTTCACGTCTTTGATGTGCCACAGAAGTTCAAGGTCATGAGCCTCATAGTAGAGACTATCAAGAGGACTGCAGCAAATCAGAAGAGGAGCTGTGGATATGCACCTCAAATTCAGGAGCTCATCAACTCTAAGATGGGCACGGGCATATATTTATTGGACAAGGAACACCTGCCCATCCGTCCAGATTTTGAGGACAATCAAGTTGTCATGACTGAGAATGAGCCATCGTCTGCCCAAGCACAAGCAAAGAAGGAGAAGGCAAGGAAGGAGAAAGCTGCCAAGATGCCAACTCAAGAGGAGGCATCTGAGTATTTCCTGAAGACCAAACAAGAGCAACTTGGTTACCTGATTGCATCCACCCTGCGGATTGAGAAAGGACTAGCCACCCTAACTCAAAACCAGGCAAGCCTAGAGAGAATCATGGAACAAAAGTTCTATGACTTGGATGTCAAGGTGACAGAGATTCAGACTGCAGTGGAGCAACTCCAGGATGACATGCAGGAGAGGAGAGGCAGGACTACCACTGATGCCTTTGCCAGAGTGCCACGAGGTCCGAGGTCGTCTGCCGTGCCAGTTGCTGCCACCAGAGCCACCACCTCAGCACCAGCTACAGCCTCAGTTCCACCAGCTCCAGCATCTACTTCAGCTCCAACTCCAGCGTCTACAGAAGCCTTCGTCCTTGGAGTGATCCGGACTCCACCACCACCAGAAGATCAAGTCTGAGCGTCGATCTAGCACTATGCATTTTCTAGGAACTTTTTGGTAACTTGTTGCCAAAGGGGGAGAAGATGTATAGATCATAGGCTTCGAGAGAGAGAGAGTGTTGCTTTTCTCTCTTGCTTTATTTGGTGGTTTTTCGAACTTGTTTGCTTTTGAGTGCTTGAGATACTATGTCATTGCTCGTGAGACATTGATGATCATGTGTTTGATCATAAGCTGCACTTAATGCTTGCTTAATGCTATTATCTTATCTATCTTATGTGATCATTCACTATTCTTGGTGATGAGTGCATGTATTTCATTCTTATCATTTTAAGCGCTCCACCAAGATGTATGTGACATGGAAGAGTAACCCATGACTCTAACTCCTTGTGCATTTGCAGTCCAAAGCAAATTTTAAATATGCACAATCTTAGGGGGAGCTCTTACTTATCACATACTTCTCAAAGCGACGATATATTTCACGCTTATTATCATTTGTCGAAGCTTTGATCTATATGTTGTCATCAATTACCAAAAAGGGGGAGATTGAAAGTGCAACTATCCCTAGGTGGTTTTGGTAATTCATAACAACATATAGCTCATTGAGCTAATGCTATTCCAAGATGATTATTTCAGGAAAGCTCAATGATTGGCATGGCATGGATGTGAAAGTGGAACCCTCAAAATGCTAAGGACAAAGGATTGGCTCAAGCTCAAAAGCTCAAGACTCTTCATTTTATATTTTAGTGATCCAAGATCACATTGAGTCTTTAGGAAAAGCCAATACTATCAAGGAGGGATGAGGTGTTGCTTAATGAGCCTCTTGCTTCATGTGCTTAGTGATATGCTCCAAAACCCTCAACTACTTTCCCATATCCACATATGACCTAAACCCTAAGCCAAACTCGGTCCTACCGATTCTTCCTATCCAGCGCCATCGAGTTTCACTTGTCATAAGCCACTGCCAAACCCTAGCAATTCAGTTCTACCAATAGGGATCTCGGTCTCACCGAGATGGGATTGCAAACTCTCTGTTTCCCTTTCATAACTTTTCGGTCTCACCGAAAGAGCGAATTGGTCCCACCGAGATTGCAATGTAAATTCAGTGTTTCCCCTTTGTAACTTTTCGGTCTCACCGAAAGAGCAAATCGGTCCCACTGAGTTTGCCTGACCAACTCTCTGGTTAGCTAATTACCAAACTCGGTCTCACCGAGTTTGTGTAATCGGTCTCACCGAGATTACGTTATGCCCAAACCTTAACCATATCGGTCCTACCGAGTTGCATGTCAGTCCCACCGAAAATCTCTAACGGTCACTAGGTTTACATTTTCGGTCCGACCGAGTTTGTTGATTCGGTCCCACCGAGATTGTAAAACTGTGTGTAACGATTGGATTTTGTGTGGAGGCTATATATACCCCTCCACCTCCTCTTCATTCGAAGAGAGAGCCATCAGAACACACACACCATTCCAACTCATATGTTCTGAGAGAGAACCACCTACTCATGTGTTGAGACCAAGATATTCCATTCCTACCATTTGAACCTTGATCTCTAGCCTCTCCAAGTTGCTTTCCACTCAAATCTTCTTTCCACAAAATCCAAATCCTATGAGAGAGAGTTGAATGTTGGGGAGACTATCATTTGAAGCACAAGAGCAAGGAGTTCATTACCTACACACCATTTGTTACTTCTTGGAGAGTGGTGTCTCCTAGATTGGCTAGGTGTCACTTGGGAGCCTCCGACAAGATTGTGGAGTTGAACCAAGGAGTTTGTAAGGGCAAGGAGATCGCCTACTTCGTGAAGATCTACCGCTAGTGAGGCAAGTCCTGTGTGGGCGATGGCCATGGTGGGATAGACAAGGTTGCTTCTTCGTGGACCCTTTGTGGGTGGTTGCTTCTTCGTGGACCCTTCGTGGGTGGAGCCCTGTGTGGACTCGCGCAACCGTTACCCTTTGTGGGTGGAGCCCTCCGTGGACTCTCGCAACCGTTACCCTTTGTGGGTTGAAGTCTCCATCAACGTAGATGTAGGATAGCACCACCTATCCGAACCACGGGAAAAACATCCATGTCTCCAATTGCGTTTGAATTCTCCAAACCCTTCCCTTTACATTCTTGCAAGTTGCATGCTTTACTTTCCGCTGCCTATATACTCTTTGCATGCTTGCTTGAATTGTGTGATGATTGCTTGACTTGTCCTAAAATAGCTAAAATCTGCCAAGAACTAAAATTGGGAAAAGGTTAAGTTTTTATTTGGTCAAGTAGTCTAATCACCCCCCTCTAGACATACTTTCGATCTTACAGGATCGAGCGAAGGCAGGGGCTCCAGGCCTTCGAGCTCCGTCAAAGCAAAGGGCGCGGCGGCAGTGACGAATGGGATCCCTCGGATCTGGTAGGGAGGAGGCCGGAGTGGCCGGATCCGGGGTCTGCGCATCCGTTGATGGTCGACGGCGGCAGCGGAAGCTTCCGGTGGCGGCGGTGGTTCCCTGCAGGGTAGGAGAGAGAGCGCGAGGTGAGTAAGAGGGAGGAGGAGAAAGAGAGAAGATACAGGGATGGCGGAGCTCTGGCCTGAGGTGGAGGTCGCCGGCGGCGGCACACCGGTGGCCGACAGAAGGAGGCGAAGCGCGAGGCGAAGCGGGGCTCCAGCGGGAGGAGGCAAACGAGTGGGCAAGCGAGCGCACTCGGGCGCACGGCGGTGGGGCGATTCGGGCCCGGGCGGCCCAGGGCGGGCTCCAGATGGGTTCCGGCCGGCCCACGCGGCTGGAGGCGCGAGGGAGGGGCTGAGGCGACGCGTGGCGGCTTGCCACTGGTCCAGGGAGGCGCGCTGACGGTCTCAGGTGGCGGCGCGGCCATTGGAGGCTCGCCAAGTGGCGGGACGATGGTGGCTGGCGCCGAAAAACGAGGGGGAGGCGGTTGGTGGCACGGAATTTGAGGAGGGAGGCGGCAGGGAGGTAGGGGAAGGGCTAGGCTACAAATTTGGAAGGGGTTGTCCATATATAGGCAGGGATGGCTTGGGTTTGGGTTTAGGGGGGTTTTAGGAGCGTCTCGGAGCCTCCGATCGCGATCTGATGGTTCAGCACAGAGGGGGGTTTAGATGGGCTGCAGGAGGGTTGTGAAAAGAGGTTGGGCTGAGATGAGAGGAGAGGAGTGCAGCCCGGCAACTGTTTCCAGAGACCGAAAACGTCCAACGTTAGACCGACTATAATGTCGCTATAGTTATCAGCTGGGCTATCAAACGAACTCCGAATGCAATGAAACTTGGCAGGCGGCCTACCTACAACATAATAAGACCACACGTCAACTCTCATCCCATTCCGAGAACATTTTCCGGCCACTTATAAAATAATATTTCGGACATGCCGCGGGCGCGTGCAAGTGTGTCTGGACTCAGAACGGACAACGGACGGAACTGGGGAACCCGGACGGATGCATGTTTTGAAAACATGATGATGCAATGCACATGATGACATGACAAGATGCAACACGCAAGCGAAATGACATGGCAACAACGGCGAATAACTGGATGACAACTGGCACATTGGTCTCGGGGCGTTACCTAAAACTTAATGCTGGTGCAGTTGTGTAATGGGGTAGCTAAGTGTTGAAGCTATATGATGTTGTACTCTGATGTATTTCAGTTATGAAAATTAAATATATTGTGTTCTTAATATGAAATGTCAATTAGATTAATAAATGGATTATTAATAATAGGATAATTAGCCTGCTAATTGGGTTTTTCTATTGCAAACGGGTATTGAGAAAACACCGTGGGCGATGACCTCAGGCAACGCACATAGTTTCTAGGAATAAACCGTGTTGGATTAATGAACAATCACACACAACATCCTCTTGAAAACAGTTTGCGTTACGCCAACCGCAACAAATGTTTACCACAAAAAAATTGTGTGTGATGGACAGCCTTTTCCACACGGTTTCTTCTATGCACCGTGTGTGATGCATTCAATAACGCAGACGATAAAATTGTTGATACCATGTGCAATGGAAACACTATCACAAACGATTTAACAGGGAAAAATTTTGTGTGATGTACTTGCGAACAGAAACGTTTTCCTTGGAGCGACTGTGTGGGATGTATATACGAACAGAAATGTTTAGCGGGGACTGACTGTGTGGGATGAACTTATGACTAGAAACAATTTCACCTATATAATTGAATTTTTTAGCACTAATGTACGTATAACCCTATTTGATCAGTCACCGGTCGCACACAACCTCATTTTGCCAAGCGTGTGCGCCAGGAGGGCATATCCCTGACGGTTTCTGGGTCATGTGGGAAGGACCCCCTATCGCAATCACTCACTAGGTGACGGTTCCAAACGCCGTCGCGGAAAGGGGTTAAAAACCGTTTGTATAGCACCTCGATGTACTAGTGTATATACATTCGTATGTAGTTCATATTGAAATCTCTAAAAAATACTTGTACTTAGGAACGTAGGTAGTTGTATTTTACATCATTTGTGCAATCTTAGTTTATCTTCTAACATTTACTGGTTGCTGGTAGGTACATATATGAGCGGTACTGATCCATGCTTCGATCCCTTTTGCATATGGGGCAATGGGATATTCATGAACAAGCGTCAAGTGAGGAAACTAAGAAAGATTGTTAGGCAAAAGAAACGGGTGATGGGAATTAAGCTCTTTATTTACACTTTGTCCTATTGGGGAACGCAGTAATTTCAAAAAAATCCTACGCACACGCAAGATATATCATGGTGATGCATAGCAACGAGAGGGGAAGAGTGTTGTCCACGTATCCTCGTAGACCGTAAGCGGAAGCGTTATGACAAAGCGGTTGATGTAGTCGTACGTCTTCACAATCCGACCGATCCTAGTACCGAAAGTACGGCACCTGCGCGATCTGCACACGTTTGGCTCGGCGACGTCCCACAGACTCTCAGTCCAGCTGAGTGACGAGGGAGAGCTTCATCAGCATGACGACGTGATGACAGTGATGATGAAGCTACCGGCGCACGGCTTTGCCTAAGCACTACGACGATATGACCGAGGTGGATTATGGTGGAGGGGGCACCGCAATGGCTAAGGGATCAATGATAAACTTGTGTGTTCTAGGGTGCCCCCTGCCCCGTATATAAAGGAGCAAGGGGGAGGCCGGCTGGCCCTTGGGGCGCGCCAAGGAGGGGAGGAGTCCTCCTCCTAGTAGGAGTAGGACTCTCCCCCCTTTCCTAGTCCAACTAGGAGGAGGAAGGGGGAGGAAGGAGAGGGAGAGAGGGAGGGAAAGAGGGGATGCCGCCCCCCTCCTTGTCCAATTTGGACTCCCAAGGAGGGGGTGGCGCGGCCAGCCCTAAGGCCCCTTCCTCTCTCTCTCTCACAAGGCCCATGTTGGCCCATTAGATCCCCCGGGGGTTCCAATAACCCCCAGCACTCCAATAATTATCCGTTGACCCCCGAAACTCATCTGATGTCCGAATATTGTCATCCAATATATCAATCTTTGTGTCTCGACCATTTCGAGACTCCTCGTCATGTCCGTGATCATATCCGGGACTCTGAACTACCTTCGGTACATCAAAACATATAAACTCATAATACCGACCTTCACCAAACGTTAAGCATGTGGAACCTACGGGTTTGAATACTATGTAGACATGACCGAGACTCATCTTCGGTCAATAACCAATAGCAAAACCTGGATTATTGGTTCCTATATATTCTACGAAGATCTTCATCAGTCAAACCGCACAACAACATACATTGTTCCCTTTGTCATCGGTAAGTTACTTGCCCGAGATTCGATCGTTGGTATCTCAATACCTAGTTCAATCTCGTTACCAACAAGTCTCTTTACTCGTTCCGTAATGCATCATCCCGTAACTAACTCATTAGTCACATTGCTTGCAAGGCTTATAGTGATGTGCATTACTAAGAGGGCCCAGAGATACCTCTCCGATACTCGGAGTGACAAATCCTAATCTCGATCTATGCCAACTCAACAAACACCATCGGAGACACCTGTAGAGCATCTTTATAGTCACCCACTTACGTTGTGAAGTTTGATACTAAGTGTTCCTTCGGTATTCGGGAGTTGCATGATGTGATAGTCATAGGAACATGCATAACTTATGGAGAAAGCAATAGTAGTAAACTAAACGATCATCATGCTAAGCTAACGGATGGGACAAGTCAATCACATCATTCTCTAATGATGTGATCCAGTCAATCAAATGACAACTCATGTCTATGGTTAGGAAACATAACCATCATTGATTCAACGAGCTAGTCAAGTAGAGGCATACTAGTGACACTTTGTTTGTCTATGTATTCACACATGTACTAAGTTTCCGGTTAATACAATTCTAGCATGAATAATAAACATTTATCATGATATAAGGAAATATAGATAACAACTTTATTATTGCCTCTACGGCATATTTCCTTCAGTCTCCCACTTGCACTAGAGTCAATAATCTACATTACATTGTAATTATTCTAACACCCATGGATTCTTGGTGCTGATCATGTTTTGCTCGTGAGAGAGGCTTAGTCAACGGGTCTACAACATTCAGATATGTATGTGTCTTGCAAATCTCTATGTCTCCCTCCTTGACTTGATCGCGGATGGATTGAAGCGTCTCTTGATGTGCTTGGTTCTCTTGTGAAATCTGGATTCCTTTGCCAAGGCAATTGGACCAGTATTGTCACAAAAGATTTTCATTGGACACGATGCACTAGGTATGACACCTAGATCAGATATTAACTCCTTCATCCAGACTCCTTCATTTGCTGCTTCTGAAGCAGCTATGTACTCCGCTTCACACATAGATCCCTCCACGACGCTTTACATGGAACTGCACCAACTGACAGCCCCACCATTTAATAAAAACATGTATCCGGTTTGTGACTTAGAGTCATCCGGATCAGTGTCAAAGCTTGCATCGACGTAACCATTTACGACGAGCTCTTTGTCACCTCCATATACGAGAAACATATCCTTAGTCCTTTTCAGGTATTTCAGGATGTTCTTGACCGCTGTCTAGTGATCCACTCCTGGAATACTTTGGTACCTCCCTGCTAAACTAATAGCAAGGCACACATCAGGTCTGGTACACAACATTGCATACATAATAGAACCTATGGCTGAAGCATAGGGAATGACTTTCATTTTCTCTCTATCTTCTACAGTGGTTGGGCATTGAGCCTGACTCAACTTCACACCTTGTAACACAGGCAAGAACCCTTTCTTTGCCTAATCCATTTTGAACTTCTTCAAAACTTTATCAAGGTATGTGCTTTGTGAAAGTCCAATTAAGCGTCTTGATCTATCTCTATAGATCTTGATGCCCAATATATAAGTAGCTTCACCGAGGTCTTTCATTGAAAAATTCTTATTCAAGTATCATTTTATGCTATTCAGAAATTCAGTATCATTTCCGATCAACAATATGTCATCTACATATAATATCAGAAATGCTAAAGAGCTCCCACTTACTTTCTTGTAAATACAGGCTTCTCCAAAAGTCTGTATAAAACCATATGCTTTGATCACACTATCAAAGCGTATATTCCAACTCCGAGAGGCTTGCACCAGTCCATAAATGGATCGCTGGAGCTTGAACACTTTGTTAGCACCTTTTGGATCGACAAAACCTTCTGGTTGCATCATATACAACTCTTCTTTAAGATATCCATTAAGGGATGCAGTTTTGACATCCATTTGCCAAATTTCATAATCATAAAATGCGGCAATTGGTAACATGATTCGGACGGACTTAAGCATCGCTACGGGTGAGAAGGTCTCATCGTAGTCAACTCCTTGAACTTGTCAAAAACCTTTTGCAACAAGTCGAGGTTTGAAGATAGTAACATTACCGTCAGCGTCAGTCTTCTTCTTGAAGATCCATTTATTCTTTATGGCTTGCCGATCATCTGGCAACTCAGCCAAATTCCACACGTTGTTCTCATACATGGATCCCATCTCAGATTCCATGGCCTCAAGCCATTTTGCGGAATCTGGGCTCATCATCGCTTCCTCATAGTTCATAGGTTCGCCATGGTCAAGTAACATGACCTCCAGAACAGGATTACTGCACCACTCTGGTGCGGATCTCACTCTGGTTGACCTACGAGGTTCGGTAGTAACTTGATCAGAAGTTTCATGATCATCATCATTAGCTTCCTCACTTACTGGTGTAGGAATCACTGGAACTGATTTCAGTGATGAACTACTTTCCAATAAGGGAGCAGGTACAATTACCTCATCAAGTTCTACTTTCCTCCCACTCACTTCTTTCGAGAGAAACTCCTTCTCTAGAAAGGATCCATTCTTAGCAACAAATATCTTTCCTTCGGATCAGTGATAGAAGGTGTACCCAACAGTTTCCTTTGGGTATCCTATGAAGACACATTTCTCCGATTTGGGTTCGAGCTTATCATGTTGAAGCTTTTCACATAAGAACTGTAGCCCCAAACTTTAAGAAATGACAACTTGGGTTTCTTGCCAAACCACAGTTCATAAGGTGTCATCTCAATGGATTTAGATGGTGCCCTATTTAACGTGAATGCAGCTGTCTCTAAAGCATAACCCCAAAATGATAGTGGTAAATTAGTAAGAGACATCATAGATCGCACCATATCTAGTAAAGTATGATTACGATGTTCGGACACACCATTACGCTGTGGTGTTCCGGGTGGGGTGAGTTGAGAAACTATTCCGCATTGTTTCAAATGAAGACCAAACTTGTAACTCAAATATTCTCCTCCACGATCAGATCGTAGAAACTTTATTTTCTTGTTACGATGATTTTCCACTTCACTCTGAAATTCCTTGAACTTTTCAAATGTTTCAGACTTGTGTTTCATTAAGTAGATATACCCATATCTGCTCAAATCATCTGTGAAGGTGAGAAAATAACGATATCCGCCACGAGCCTCAATGTTCATTGGACCACATACATTAGTATGTATGATTTCCAATAACTCTGTTTCTCGCTCCATTGTTCCGGAGAATGGAGTTTTAGTCATCTTGCCCATGAGGCATGGTTCGCAAGTACCAACTGATTCATAATCAAGTGATATCAGAAGTCCATCAGAATGGAGTTTCTTCATGCTCTTTACACCAATATGACCTAAACGGTAGTGCCACAAATAAGTTGCACTATCATTATCAACTCTACATATTTTGGCATCAATATTATGAACATGTGTATCACTACTATCAAGATTTAGTAAAAATAGACCACTAATCATGGGTGCATGACCATAAAAGATATTACTCATATAAGTAGAACAACCATTATTATTTGATTTAAATGAATAGCCATCTCGCATTAAACAAGATCCAGATATAATGTTCATGCTCAACATTGTCGGCGTCCTAGGAATAGGGGTCCCCAGACTTGCCTACCTACGGCCCACGGCGTGGCTCCACCATCGTCCCTGTATGGCCCATCTTCCCTAGAAAACACTCAAGACCCTCGCGAGGGGCCGAGACTTGCGAGGCAGACGATGCAAGACCTCCTCGGGGGCGGCCTCACCAGGTTGGCTCGCGAGGGGCAGAGAGATCAAGGCAAGGGGCACCTCATGAGGTTCCTGTGACGCAAGCCATGACGACCAGGGCCAGGCGGGCGCCAGCACACGCAGTGTCCTCGTTTCCTCTTTGGTGCTAAAAAGGCAAGCGTAGGTGCGGTGTCCTGAGGCGTCAAGCAAGGGTTTCCATATCGGTGCAACGAGACCAAGATCAGCAGGACGGTAGGATGGAGGTCACCGTGAAGCCCAAGACGACGTCATCACTAGAGCCTTTGGCAGGCGAAGACCATCTTTTGTCGGGATAGCTTGTACTAGCTATCCCCTTCAGATTGGCCATTGTGCGATCCCTTCCCGCCTAATATTTGGGAAGAGGACCCGGGCCTCTATATAGGACAAGCCACCACCATAGAAGGGGATCTGATCTCATCTTGGACCAGATCCATTCTACCAAGGCAACCACACAAACTCGCCAAGCACAGAAGCACCTCTCCTCAGGAGGCTATTCTTCCCTTGTAACTGTTCATCCTCAGCCGAAGAGGCAATCCACTACACCACACTGGAGTAGGGTATTACACCACATCAGTGGCCTGAACCAGTATAAATCTTGTGTCCCTTTGTTCTATGAGTTCAACGCGCTAAGCCATGAAATTACGGTGAGGGCATGAGCTAGAGGGAGGAGAGATCTTCGTGCACACCCCATTGTTCGAACCTCAAGGGTCTTGCCGGAACCCGAAATCCGACATTTGGCGCGCCAGGTAGGGGGTGCGCCGAAGCCTCTCTTCCATCAGCAGACCCGCCAACACTCTGCAGCGCGATGTTCGGTGACCCGAGGGCTGACGCCGATCGCTGGGCAGCCTGGCCAGCCCGGGAGGCGTCGTCTGCCCAAGAATACCTCAACTCTGCGCTAAAGGTGGCACGCGCACCGCCAAGCGCCGAGGGGCGTGGGTGGCGTGGTCCGACGCCTTCCACCCTTACCCCGTGGCGCACGGGCCGCCGCAAGGTCCTCAAGCTACGCCGCGGCAATGGTGCCGCACTCCCGATGGGAACAAGCGAACATGAGGGCCGCGCTCACAGTGGCGTGGGAGCTGCTTCGATGCCGACTGATGGAGAGCAGCCGGGATGCATTGCTGGAGCGCGTTGCCGAGTTGTTGGACACCGCAGCCAGGGGTACGCTGCCTTTTTGCTCCTTTCTTACGCCTCAGGCTGCAGCCGGATCGCATGATGGGCCTCGTCGCGCCCGCGCCCCCCAGGCTCACCAGGAGGTTTCATCGGCACCGGCGCAACCAGCGGCGCCTGACACCCAACCACACATGTGCCTCCCCCAATGGGCGCAGACGTGAGCATCGCCACCCACGGTCCCGGCAGGATTTCGCCCTACCATCCTGGCGCGCGGAGCCAAGCGACATGGAGCGTGGGGCACCTCAACGAGGTTTCCAGGGCGACGGCTCCAGAGGCCTATGTGCCCTGCATGATGAACCGGGAGTACACACTAGAAGACGACCCCAGTTCGTTCCTCAAGCCGGGTTGGGAAGAGGAGATGCTGGAAGCTGAGGCCTTCCAGGAGCCTCGCCGACCACGCCGGCGACAGCGGCTACAGGGTACCACTAATCTCTCAGGATCTTGCTTAAGCTAACCATGGGTCGCAAGTGAATCAGGTCACAGCGTTGGACGGCGACCCCAGCACGGCATCCCTCCTCTCGCCAGGGGAAGCGCATTGGGGGCTGCGGGGGAGGAGCCGGGAGCAAGGCCCCTCCCCGCATCGTCTGGAGCAAGGCATCGCCCGAAGGTAGGTCCTCTACCAGGGAGGCACTGGCGAGCCTTCCCCCCGGCAGAGGGCCTGTGGTCGCCGAGGGCGCCGCTAGCGTCCCCTTTGCCCCTTGGTATCGTCCTGGTTTTCGGACGCCCCAACGGTGGTCGAGGGCAGCGCAAGGCGGGGCCCTCACCTGGTGATATGAAGTAAGGCTCACGCCTGTGAAGGTCTCCGCTTGTGACACTCTCACATAATAATGAGTGGGGCTGTACACGCCCCGGAGTCTCCGGAGTGCCGCCCTCAGGCCTCGAGGGCTCCCGCCCATGTCCTAGTGGAAGCACCATGCTCCACACTGGCCGTCGACACTGTCCCCCAATGACTATGCTCACGGCCTGTGAAAGCACTTAGCTCCACACTGGTGGGAAGACTCGAAGACAAGAAGATAAGAAGACAAGAAGACTAGCTAAGTGCCTTACGCGGCCATTTCCTTCCGACCTCTTTTCTGTAGCTCAGACTCGCAGCTTTTGATCTTGAATTCGAAGTTGCATTTCAATTAGCAATCATGAGGGGCATCCTTTCTTGTTCGCGTTGATTTTGTGACTTTCTGGATTCGTGTTTTGTTTGAGATTTACGACCGCTATCTTCCCCCCTTTCAAAAACCTCGCGAGCAGGGGCTGGCAGCGGCGCACACGCATTATGCGTGCATCTTGCCATTGCTGGCGCTCGCTTCTTGCGAGGCCCTCTCGGGTGGACCGGCGGACCTCTCAGGAAACCAAAATCTCGCGAGCTCGTGAGGGGCTCCTCTCAGAAGGAATGCACGTCCACAACCGCCGAACCAGTTTGAAGCCCGGCTAAAGCAAAGTAAGTTACGGCATCAAGCCCGCAAGGGGAGTCGCGAGCACCCAAAAGCATGCTTTAAGCCTAGCCTAAGGAATGAAGGGGTAGTCTATTTACATGAGGGGCTTCCCCTCCCCGAAATGCTCTTACATAGTGACGGGTCGTACCCAAGCTTTTTGCGTGCAGGTTCAGAATAAAGGAGCAGGGCTCGGCCGGACATACCACTCTCCTTGTCCATCGAATCGCTCCCACACAGGCTGCTGGTGCCGTCGCTGTCGCTGTCTCCACCTCCATCGGCCCCGCCACCATCGACCACGTCGCCCTCATCCGCCGCGACCACCACCGCGTCATCATCAGAAGCAAAGGCCCTAACCAGAGCGTCCACATTGTTGTCCACCTAGTGCGCGAGGTTGCCACGGACGACCGTGGACACTGGGGCAATGGCGGCGGCAAAATCAAAGTCAAGATTGGTGTTCAGGAGATGGCTGAAGATGCGGGAGAATGCGAGCCCGAGAAGGCCTCGGCTCTTTTTGTCCACAAGCTCGCGATCCCTCTCAGCACAGCTCTCCAGGTGCGTCACAACATCAGTGAAGAAGCGAAGATAGCTGGTGTAATCCTTGGCATGGGGATGAGGGGCATGCTCATTGCAGATGGTACCAAGCGCCTGGTTTGCCTTCGTCCTGAGGTCCCGAAGCATGAGAGCATGCTTGCGCAGAAGCGTCTGCCGGCAAAGTGCCTCCTCCCTGCTTTGCTACACGAGGGACTAGACGCTGACAACACGTTGTTGAAGAGAGAGCAGCTCAGCCTGCACAGAGATCGGGGAGCTGCGGTGGCTTTCTCGCGCTGTTCTGCCTCAGCCAGCCCTGACCTGAGGGCAGCGGTCCTGCCCACACCTTCGGCTTCGACGAGCTTCAGCTTCAGGTCGTACCTGCCGGCAAGATCCACGCGAGCCTCGACCACCCCGCGGTCGACCTCCTCCTGGGCCCTGGCCTTGCGCGCCGACAGCATCCTCTGCTTGGGTGACTTGGCACTCCCTCCTCTCCAACCGCTTGAGCTCAAGGTTGCGCTCCGTGGCCTCCAGCAATAGTGCTTCCTCGCGCCTCAAGATCTCCTCCTCATCAGACGGGGCACCCTTCATCGATGCCAGGGCAACTCTGCGCACCTCCACCTGCTGCTCCAGGGAGGGGTTCAAGGCCTGGAGCTCCCGCCTGCGCTCCTCGGCGGCCGCGCGGCGATTGTCCGCCTCCCTGGCCTCCTCCAAGGCTCGGGCACTGGCCTCTCGCGAGGTTGCCAGGGATGCCTTGGCCTTCGCATCGGCATGCTCACGCTGGAGGCGCCCGAGGTTTATAGCCACCTTCAGGAGATGCCACTCCTCCACTATCCGAAGGCCTTCGGCTTCAAGGCAAGCATCGACGTCCGCGAGTTCTCTGCCGAGTCAGCTCATCGCGCCCATTGCTTCCTGAAAGAGCTCGTGGCGGATGACACTCCACTCGTGCGCAAGCTTAAGCATGCAACCGGGTCCGTCCCTGCAGCGGGGGTGGCCGACGAGATCCGAAGCGGCTCACCCCCCTTCGGCTGGGGACTGGGGGATGGCGCCTCCCGGGTCGTTGACCGGGCTTCAGTAGGGGCCCGGATGGCTTGAGGCCCGCTGCTCAAAGAAGAAGCCAGGATCGAAGTCATCCAGCCACCGTCCATAACCAGAGGAGGAGCCCTTGGCACACCTGCCGCACCCCAGGAGAGGCCACGAAGGAGAGACAGCAAAGGCGCGGGCTCTAGGCGCCAAGCTAGCGGGGAATTCGAGGCAGGAGAAGGTTGCTTCCCAGGAGACTTCGCCGCCTTAGTAGAAGGGACCTTGAGGAGCCGCAGTCAGGAGGAGAAGTAGCACTCGAGAAGTTACAAAGACAAGGTACTCACTCGTCTATGGCGATATACTTCCTCTGCTTCAACAGTCGGAAGGCATCACTGCTGCAGCTTGGGGACCCTTTCCTCTTGCGGAGCGCATCGAAGTCCAGACAGAGCCGGCTGAAGCGTTGGATGCGACAAGTAGCACAGGGCATGGTTGGTGAGGCTCCTGAGGAGACGACCTCGGGAGTACTGGGCTGAGGAGAGCCCTCGGGCACCGCCTCATGATGGCCCGCTGAGACCTCAGAAGCTTCGGCCTCAGGAGCAGCGGATTGCGTCGCCCCCTCAGCTGCCAGCCCAAGGTAAGAGTCACGGGCTCCCGGGGATGGCACATCGGGAGCCTCGAGCGGTGTCGACGCCTCAGCACCCGCGCCTCCGGCCTCCAGTGGAACTCGCCCCCCCTGCATCCACTCTTGGGGAAAGTTCGGCGCTGGCGGCAGGAAGGGGAACCGCGAAGACATGGTTCTTGTGGGGCCCTTCAAGGCCAAGTTGATGCAACCCCCATTCATCGAAGGGGGGCATCTGCCCCGCGAACTCCACCCTGTTCGAGTAGCAGTACAGCCCTCCTGCAGCATATCGGCGGGCGA
The DNA here is from genome assembly GCF_003073215.2 of Triticum urartu. Taxonomy (NCBI): domain Eukaryota; kingdom Viridiplantae; phylum Streptophyta; class Magnoliopsida; order Poales; family Poaceae; genus Triticum; species Triticum urartu. The sequence goes on from NC_053023.1 coordinate 116,795,604, forward strand.
GGGATCGCCCATCAGGACCTCGACCACCGTTCTTCATGCCTCGAGCGGAAGCCCCGACTCCTGAAGCCTCATGCGATCCTGGCCGCTGGACAGGGCCCACATCAGCCGGTAATGGCGCTGGAGTGGGGTGACACGATGTTGGAGGAACTCCTTCCTCACCATGGGCGTAGTCATGCCGAGATCTTTCATCCTCTTTAACCGGAGCCAGACGAATGCAAGGCGGGGGTCCGCGAGCTTCTCATGGCCCCAGCCGGAGCTGGGAACGGCGGGCGCCAAAGGGGCCGAGAGCAGGGGGCTGAGAACACCGACGTCCACGAACACCCACTGTGTCCGAAACCCACACATAGATGGTGGGAGCTCAAAGTCAATCCCCGAGCCTGCCGTCGCGGCCACGGCCTGGATGCTCAGGCACCCCGAGCATTGTCGAGGATCAGTCAGGTGCAGCGAGAAGAAATGGCGTAGTAGGGCCACGGAAGGGGGAATGCCCACAATGGCCTCACAGACGAAAGTAAGGACAACAAGAAGGGAGACTGATTGGGGATCCAGGTGCAACATATGGATCTGATAGTGGGAGAGCACGGCGTTGAAGAAGGCAGAGAAGGGAGGAACCAGGCCAGCCCACAAGGCATCGATGAAGAAGGGAACCTCGGTGGCTGTCCTATCGACAGAGGCGTGAGATGCGGGCCAGGCCGTCGTCCTCTCCCATTCGTTGGAGTCAGCGGCGAGCGCAGGGCGAACCTTGTCCATGGCTTCCTGGTTGAGCACCAGTGACCGGCCAACAGCGGGTTCAACGGCTCGGGGTGGCCCGGCTGAAGACTGAGACTTCTTATTTTCCTTCTCCGTTCACCGGGGCGCCATGGCAATGAGGAGGGCTGAGCTCGGGACAGACTGGAAGAGGAGGTTATTGTTTCGAAAAGGCAGGAGAGTTGGAGGGGCGCATCACTAGCAATGGGGGGATAACTGTGTAATTCATGGTGGCCGCCTAGCCAGGTGGATATCAAGGCTGCGTGGGGAAGCGGAGACGCCCACGTCCAATCGACCGCCACGCGTCAAGTGAGGCCGCAGGCTGTTAGGGCCCGTGGCGCTCCACACTTGCCCCTTGGCTTCACCTCGAAGCCAAGTCCGAGCATGCCTTGGGCCCGGGGGCTACTGTCGGCGTCCTAGGAACGGGGGTCCCCAGACTTGCCTGCCTGCGGCCCACGGCATGGCTCCACCAGCGGCCCTGTATGTCCCATCTTCACCAGCAAACAATCAACACCCTCGCGAGGCGGACAATGCAAGACCTCCTCGGGGGCGGCCTCACCAGGCTGGCTCGCGAGGGGCAGAGAGATCAAGGCGAGGGGCACCTCGCGAGTTTCCTGTGATGCAAGCCATGACGACCAGGGCCAGCGCGCAGTGTCCTCATTTCCTCTTTGGTGCTATAGAGGCAAGCGCAGGCGAGGTGTCCCGAGGCGTCAAGCAAAGGTTTCCATATCAGTGCAACGAGACCAAGACCAGCAGGATGGCAGGATGGAGGTCACCGTGGAGCCTAAGACAGCGTCATCACCAGAGCCTTTGGCAGGCGAAGACCAACTTTTGTCACGATATCTTGTACTAGTTGTCCCCCTTCAAATTGGCCGTTGTGGGATCCCTTCCCACCTAATATTTGGCAAGAGGACATGGGCCTCTATATATAGGACTAGCCACCACCGTAAAAGGGGATCTGATATCATCTTGGACCAGATCCATTCCACCAAGGGAACCACACAAACTCGCCAAGCACAAGAGCACCTCTCCTCAGGAGGTTGTTCCTCCCTTGTAACTGTTCATCCTCAGCCCAACATGCAATCCACCACACCACACTGGAGTAGGGTATTACACCAGATCGGTGGCCTGAACCAGTATAAATCTTGTGTCCGTTTGTTCTCTAGTTCGACACGCTAAGACTTGAGATTGCGGTGAGGGCGTGAGCTAGAGGGAGGAGAGATCTTCGTGCGCATCCCAGTGTTCGAACCTCAAGGGTTTTGCCGGAACGCGAAATTCGACAAACGCTAGCACCAAATAACAATTACTTAGGTATAAAACTAATCCCGAAGGTAGATGTAGAGGTAGCGTGCCGATGGCGATCACATTGACTTTGGAACCATTTCCCACGCGCATCGTCACCTCGTCCTTAGCCAATCTTCGCTTAATCCGTAGCCCCTGTTTCGAGCTGCAAATATTAGGAACAGAACCAGTATCAAATACCCAGGCGCTACTGCGAGCATTAGTAAGGTACACATCAATAACATGTATATCAAATATACCTTTCACTTTGCCATCCTTCTTCTCCACCAAATACTTGGGGCAGTTCCGCTTCCAGTGACCAGTCCCTTTTGAAGTAGAAGCACTCAGTCTCAGGCTTAGGTGCAGACTTGGGTTTCTTCACTTGAGCAGCAACTGGCTTGCTGTTCTTCTTGAAGTTCCCCTTCGTCCCTTTACCCTTTTTCTTGAAACTGGTGGTCTTGTTGACCATCAACACTTGATGCTCCTTCTTGATTTCTACCTCCATAGCCTTTAGCATTGCGAAGAGCTCAGGAATCATCTTAGCCATCCCTTTCATATTATAGTTCATCATTTAGCTCTTGTAGCTTGGTGGCAGTGATTGAAGAACTCTGGCAATGACACTATCATTAGGAAGATTAACTCCCAGCTAAGTCAAGTGGTTGTGGTACCCATACATTCTGAGTATATGTTCACTGACAGAACTATTCTCCTCCATTTTGCAGCTGTAGAACCTATGCGAGACTTCATATCTCTCAATCCGGGCATTTGCTTGAAATATTAACTTCAACTCCTGGAACATCTCATATGCTCCATGACATTCAAAACGTCGTTGAAGTACCGGTTCTAAGACGTAAAGCATGGCACACTGAACTATCGAGTAGTCATTAGCTTTGCTCTGCCAGGTGTTCACAACATCTGGTGTTGCTCCTGCAGTGGGTTTGTCACCTAGCGGTGCTTCCAGGACGTAATTCTTCTGTGCAGCAATGAGGATAATCCTCAAGTTATGGACCCAGTCCGTTTAGTTTCTACCATCATCTTTCAACTTAGCTTTCTCTAGGAATGCATTAAAATTCAACGAAACAACAACACGGGCCATCTATCTACAACAACATAGACATGCAAAATACTATCAGGTACTAAGTTCATGATAAATTAAAGTTCAATTAATCAAATTACTTAAGAACTCCCACTTAGATAGACATGTCCCTAATCATCTAAGTGATCATGTGATCCATATCAACTAAACCATGTCCGATCATCACATGAGATGGAGTAGTTTTCAATGGTGAACATCACTATGTTGATCATATCTACTATATGATTCACGCTCGACCTTTTGGTCTCAGTGTTCCAAGGCCATATCTGCATATGCTAGGCTCGTCAAGTTTAACCCAAATATTCTGCATGTGCAAAACTAGCTTGCACCCGTTGTATGTGAACATAGAGCTTATCACACCCGATCATCACGTGGTGTCTCGGCACGACGAACTGTAGCAATGGTGCATACTCAGGGAGAACACTTATACCTTGAAATTTTAGTGAGAGATCATCTTATAATGCTACCCCTGAACTAAGCAAAATAAGATGCATAAAGGATAAACATCACATGCAATCAATATAAGTGATATGATATGGCCATCATCATCTTGTGCCTTTGATCTCCATCTCCAAAGCACCGTCATCATCACCATCGTCACCCGCTTGACACCTTGATCTCCATCGAAGCATCATTGTCGTCTCACCAACTATTGCTTCTACGACTATTGCTACTGCTTAGTGATAAAGTAAAGCAATTACATGGCGATTGCATTTCATACAGTAAAGCGACAACCATATGGCTCCTGCCAGTTGCCGATAACTGTGTTACAAAACATGATCGTCTCATACAATAAAATTTAGCATCATGTCTTGACCATATCACATCACAACATGCCCTGCAAAAACAAGTTAGACGTCCTCTACTTTGTTGTTGCAAGTTTTACGTGGCTGCTACGGGCTGAGCAAGAACCGTTCTTACCTACGCATCAAAAACCACAACGCGGTATAGTGATTGCTTTTTGATCTTCAGAAAGAACCCTGTTCAATGAATCCTATTCAACTAAAGTTGGAGAAACTGACACCCACCAGCCACCTATGTGCGAAGCACGTCGGTAGAACCAGTCTCGCGCAAGCGTACGCGTATTGCCGGTCTGGGCCGCTTCATCCAACAATACCGCTGAATCAAGAATCAACTAGTGACGGCAAGCAATAGGTATATACCCACGCCCACAACTCCATTGTGTTCTACTCATGCATATAACATCTATGCATAGACGTGGCTCGGATGCCACTATTGGGGAACGCAGCAATTTAAAAAAAATCCTACAAACACGCAAGATCTATCATCATGATGCATAGCAACGAGAGGAGAAGGGTGTTGTCCACGTACCCTCGTAGACCGTAAGCAGAAGCGTTATGACAACGTGGTTGATATTATGGTACGTCTTCACGATCTGACCAATCCTAGTACCGAAAGTACGGCACCTCTGTGATCTGCACATGTTTGGCTCGGTGACGTCCCACGAACTCTCAATCTAGTTGAGTGTCGAGGGAGAGCTTCTTCAGCACGACGGCGTGATGATAGTGATGATGAAGCTACCGGCGCAGGGCTTCGCCTAAGCACTACGACGATATGACCGAGGTGGATTATGGTGGAGGGGGGCACCGCACACGGCTAAGGGATCAATGATCAACTTGTGTCTTCTAGGGTGCCCCCTGCCCCCGTATATAAAGGAGCAAGGGGGAGGCCGGCCGACCCTTGGGGCGCGCCAAGGAGGGGAGGAGTCCTCCTCCTAGTAGGAGTAGGACTCCCCCTTTCCTAGTCCAACTAGGAGGAGGAAGGGGGAAGGAAGGAGAGGGAGAGAGGGAGGGAAAGAGGGGCGCCGCCCCATCCTTCTGCAATTCGGACTCCCAAGGGGGGGGGGGTGGCCAGCCCTAAGGCCCCTTCCTCAATCTCTCTCACAATGCCCATGTTGGCCCATTAGATCCCCCGGGGATTCCGATAACCCCCCGACTGTCCGATAATTATCCGGTGACCCCCGGAATTCATCCGGTGTCCGAATATTGTCATCCAATATATCAATCTTTATGTCTCGACCATTTGGAGACTCCTCATCATGTCCGTGAACATATCCGGGACTCCGAACTTCCTTCAGTACATCAAAATATATAAACTCATAATATCGATCGTCACCGAACGTTAAGCGTGCGGACCCTACGGGTTCGAGAACTATGTAGACATGACCGAGACTCATCTCCGGAGAATAACCAATAGCAGAACCTAGATGCTCATATTTGTTCCTACATATTCTACGAAGATCTTCATCAGTCAAACCGCACAACAACACACGTTGTTCCCCTTGTCATCAGTATGTTACTAGCCCGAGATTCAATCGTCGGTATCTCAATACCTAGTTCAATATCGTTACCAGCAAGTCTCTTTACTCGTTCTGTAATGCATCATCCCGTAACTAACTCATTAGTCACATTGCTTGCAAGGCTTATAGTGATGTGCATTACCTAGAGGGCCCAGAGAAACCTCTCGGATACTCAGAGTGACAAATTCTAATCTCAATTTATGCCAACACAACAAACACCATCAGAGACATCTGTAGAGCATCTTTATAGTCACCCAGTAACATTGTGACGTTTGATAGCACACTAATTGTTCCTCTGGTATTCGGGAGTTGCATGATCTCATAGTCATAGGAACATGTATAAGTTATGGAGAAAGCAATAGTAGTAAACTAAACGATCATCGTGGTAAGCTAACGGATGGGTCAAGTCAATGATGTGATCCTGTTAATCAAATGACAACTCATGTCTATGGTTAGGAAACATAACCATCATTGATTCAACGAGCTAGTCAAGTAGAGGCATACTAGTGACACTATGTTTGTATATGTATTCACACATATACTAAGTTTCTGGTTAATACAATTCTAGCATGAATAATAAACATTTATCATGATATAAGGAAACATAAATAACAACTTTATTATTGCCTCTAGGGCATATTTCCTTCATGTCCAAGACAACAGTGAACTTTAGTATGGTAAGCAGTGTATTGCCTTTTCCCCTGCCCACAATAAGTTACTCTATTAGACCTCAGTATCTGAAATTTTTCTCTTTTCAGTGGTTTTCGAAGCTATTTACTGATGATTACCTTACAAACTACATGACCAGAGTGGAGGCAACTAAGGATTCCCTTACCGCCGACATGAAGTGGGGTTCGTAGGGGCTGGTTGAGTAGCAATACTGTGTGCTTTGTGCGACAGGTGCCACATCAAAGTTGTGCATTGGGTATTCGAACATCAAACCACCCTTTTCATACATATATTTGATCCACATGCAAGTGTATTCGTGTTCTGACCCTTTCCCGTGTTATTCTGTTTGCCAAATTTACAAACAGCACACGACTTGGATGCAGAAACCGTCTGCGATTGGGTATGCAACAGACATGGTTCGGTCAGACTACCCATGTGCCATGCCCGTACCCCTGCATTCACTCACATTATCACAGCAGATTGGGCTCCAAAAGGCTTGCCTCCCGCTCTCGGAAATATCTAATGCCTCGTAATCTCGAAAATATCTACTCGTGTAGAGGGTTTTTCTGTTTGATAGCACACGATTCATATGTGTGGACCGTGTGCGATGTCTGTTACTCCTGCTCCGCTTCAATCAGTTGATCCAAATTTTTAGTAGCCCTGGATTTTTTTGAACTGGAGCCCCGACATTTTACTCCCGCCTGCATCCCTGGCAATCTCAAAAATATCTGCTTGGCTGGAGTGGTTTTCTATTTGATAGCACACGATTATTATGTTTTAGTCGTGTGTGATGTTCGTTACTCCCGCCCCGCTCTGCTTCGATCCCTTGATCCAAATTTTTGGTAGCCCCGCCATTTTACACCCGCCTAGTAAAATTTTCGGTACCCATGGCATTTCCTCATAAACCACCTTGGACCCCCTCCACACACACACCCCAAATCCTTCACTCACCCCAAATCCCTCGCTCACACACATACACACCACCCCTCCCTTGCTCAAAACCTAGCTTGGTCATCACCGCTGCCTTGTCAGTGCAACAAACCCTGGGTCTATTGACCAACCCTGCACAAGCACAAGATCAAGATTGAAACACCAGCTTAAGTCAGAGATTAGAAAACCAAGAGAATCAAAGAACCAACATGCAGCTCAGATGGACCAAGGATTGAGCCTGAGGAGCAAGGTATCGACAAGTGAAAGGCCTCCCTTGCCGGGCAGGCGAGCCCGGCAAGGGGCGATGCCACCACCCAAAGCAAGCAACCAAGCCCCCCCTGGCAGAGCCTGCCGGGGTCCGTGGGGGCAGAACCGCCCAACCTATCGCTCAAAGCACGACCCACGTCATCAATTAGTGTGGTGTCAAGCCGCAAGGTGATTAAGTGGTAGACATTTCCTATAGAGAAGCCTACAGATGACACCCGTCCTATGATGTGTCAAGAGAGCAGGAGCGGAACTGGCGAGATAGCCCGGCAGGCCTTGCCGGGCCCGCCGGGCACCCAGTGATGTGACACTAAGCGGTGCATTTAATGCACCCTGTCAGCCCGTAGAGTTAGGTATGATAGCACTGTTGCTATCATATCAGTGGATAATGACCACTTTGCCACTGTGGTGACCCCTTCATCTATAAAAGGAGGCCCATGGCACTCGTAGGAGGGGTTAGAAGGTTGGAAAGTTGACAACCCCAAGCCACCACATACACGTAGTCGCCTCGGGCAAACCTTGCCGGGCAAGTGTATTATGCACCACCACATCCATTCTTCCATCAACCCACTAAAGCAGGAGTAGGGTCTTACGCCTTGCGGCGGCCCGAACATGGGTAAATCGATTGTGTGCTCTCTGCTGCATGGTCGTACGCTGTTCTGCTCTTTATGCAATGCGCCGTCCCCCGCCAAACCAACAAGGGGCCGCCCGGTCCCATAGGTGGCCGGGGAAATCCCGCGACATCTTTGGCACGCCAGGTAAGGGGAGCGCTTGCGCGAACCTGAAAGGGTACACCACGTGTCATTTTCATCGACGTTGCCATCCTCCACAAAGCCATCGACCATGGCGCCCAAGAAGAAATCTGGCACCTCGGCCCATCCATCCACTTCGAAAGCAACTCTACCCGCGGCCTCCAACGCCGCGGGGGACAGGGCAGCTCACGGAGATGTGGGCGCCGCTGGGGGTGTGGTTGGAGCAGGTGGCACTGTTACCGCCTCCCCCGCGGCTAACATGGGGGCTAGAGCTGCCGGAGGAGAACAACAGCAGCAGGGTCTTGACGGTCAAGCTCTGCAAGGTGCGGGCGAGGGGGTCACTCCATCTGCGCCCCCTCTTCCTGTCGACGAGCACAGCCGTAGCAACATTGTTCGACTCGAGGCGAGCCATCGCCCTACAGTTGCCCCCATCGCGGGAGCGGCCGCAGCGCATGCGCCTCCTCCCAGACGAGCTAACTAGGCCGCTGCGCTCAATGAAGCCGCTGATCTTCGAGCACCACTGCCACGCGACCCCGCTGCCCCGGTGGTCATCCCACCACAGTGTGGGCGCGGCGCCGTCACCATCACCGCAGACGCCATCCGGAGCCAGGCGATGGTGCAGTCGATGTCATCGGCATCCATGCCAAGCACGTCCACAGAGGCCATGGCGCGAGCTTAGTTGTTACTAAGGTTCCCGCCAGCGGCCGAGCAGATGGATGAGTGGCGTGCCACAATCCAAAGCCTGCTTGGTTTCATCGAAACTGGGGGCTCATGATGAGCTTTCCCACGGCAACCTTCCAAAGCAATAACCACCGCCCACGCTGCTAGCCGTACGAAGGGGGTCGTCCACATGGTTTAGTCCCTACCATGGCAACCGGCGAGGGCGCAGCAGAATCAAGACCCCGATGATGTCTCGATGGCCTCTTCTGACCCTTGAGCAGAACTAGGACAATGTCGAACCCCGAAAGACAGGCAACGGGAGGGCGCACGCGCCATCATCGAGCGGCGCCTCAACGATCCCCGCCAGGCTGACAGGTGCGATGGCCTCAACATCGACGAGCCCGCACTCAGTGTTGGCAGGTGCCTACCCTTCGAGGTTGGCTACCATGCCTTTAAACGAGAGCTACGTTTGGTCCATTGGCTGTCCATTTGCATGTTCAAGCCAGAGATACCTGAGAAGTACGACGGGAGCCTGAACCTGGCAGAGTTCCTGAGCATCTACACCATCGCTGTTCAGGCTGCCGGGGGAAGAGATGAGAAGGTGTTCGCCAACTACTTCCCTTTGGCCCTCAGGAGTGTTATCAGGTTGAGCAGTTCGTCAAGAGACAGAGGGTAGAATATGATAAGCATGAAAAGGAGAAAAGTCAGAATGCTACTGGCGGTAAGGGCCGGGGCGGTGAAGCAAATCGCCCTGGCAAGTCCTTTCGGAACCAAGGAAAGCCCGCCAGGGCCGAGAGAACGAAACATGTGATGAAGAGGAAACTAGTGAGCAGGAATTTGAGAAGGCCACTGACGCCCCGTGCATTGATGGAGGTGCATCTTTGCACACCTCTCATCGCCAACTCAACCGATGGGCACGAGAGGTCAATGTTGTGGAACCAGCGCTAGAGGCCCAGAAGCCGCTCAAGTGGTCCCGCATGCCCATCATCTTTGATGAGGAGGATCACCCTTGCTGCACCACGGCGGTAGGGTGCTTGCCGTTGTTGGTCTCCTCAACAATTCGCAACCTCAAGGTCAAAAAGATGTTAGTGGATGACTGTAACGCCCACGATGCGGCTATATCTCCCACGTGTCGAAGCACGACTTAGAGGCATAACCGCATTGTAAGCAATGTGGCAAGAGGGGTAATCATTACACATCCCATGTACTGAAGAAGGAAAGAGGTACATAGCTGGATACAAATCGCCACTTCACACAACACAAGAATAAAGCATTACATCATCCAGATACAAACAAGGTCCGAGTACGGAACCAAAATAAAAGATGACTACCCCTAATGCTACAGATCCCCGATCGTCCCAACTGGGCTCCTCTACTGATCAACTGATACACGGAACAACATAACGAACACGATCTTCATCGAGCTCCTCCTTGAGCTCGGTTGCGTCACCTGCACGGTATCATCGGCACCCGCAAACTGGTTTTGGAAGTAAACTGTGAGTCATGGGGACTCAGCAATCTCACACCCTCATGATCAAGACTATTTAAGCTTATGGGTAGGGAAAAGGTATGAGGTGGAGCTACAGCAAGCACTAGCATATATGGTGGCTAACATACGCAAATGAGAGCAAGAAGAGAAGGCAAAGCACGTTCAATAAACTATGATCAAGAAGTGATCCTAGAACAACCTACGGTCAAGCATAACTCCAACACCGTGTTCACTTCCTGGACCCCGCCGAGAAGAGACCATCACGGTTACACACGCGGTTGATCAATTTTAATTAAGTTAAGTTTCAGGTTCTCTACAACTGGACATTAACAAATTCCCATCTGCCCATAACCGTGAGCACGGCTTTTGAAAGTTCAAAACCCTACAGGGGTGTCCCAACTTAGCCCATCACAAGCTCTCACTGTCAACGAAGGATATTCCTTCTCCCAAGACAATCCGATCAGACTCGGAATCCCGGTTACAAGACATTTTGACAATGGTAAAACTAAACCAGCAAACCCGCCTGATGCGCTGACATCCTGATAGGAGCTGCACATATCTCGTTCTCAGGGCAATACCGGATAGGTCAAGCTACGAGTAAAACCGACCCTCAAGTTTCCTCGAGGTGGCCCCACAGGCTGCCCATTTCGGACCAACACTTAGAGAAGCACTGGCCCGGAGGGGTTAAATAAAGATGACCCTTGATTCTGCAGAACCCAAGGGAAGGTGGTAGGTTGTTTGTGCAAATGGTAAAACCAAGGTTGGGCCTTGCTGGAGGAGGTTTATTCAAGGTGAACTGTCAAGGGGTTCCCATTATAACCCAACCGTGTAAGGAACGCAAAAATCAAGGAACATAACACCGGTATGACGGAAACTAGGGCGGCAAGAGTGGAACAAAACACCAGGCATAAGGCCAAGCCTTCCACCCTTTACCAAGTATATAGATGCATTAATTAAAATAAGAGATATTGTGATATCCCAACAATAACCATGTTCCAACATGGAACAAACTCCATCTTCACCTGCAACTAGCAACGCTATAAGAGGGGCTGAGCAAAGCGGTAACATAGCCAAACAACCTAGGGCAAGGTGGGTTAGAGGTTTGACATGGAAATATGGGAGGCATGATATAGCAATTGGTAGGTATCGCAGCATAGGCATAGCAAAAGAGCGAGCAACTAGCAAGCAAAGATAGAAGTGATTTCGAGTGTATGGTCATCTTGCCTGCAAAGTTCTCCGAGAAGACGAAAGCTTGATCCTCGTAAACGTACTCAACGGGTTCCTCGAACATGAACTCGTCTCCCAGCTCTACCCAAAGCAAGAACACAAGCAAAGGGAGACACAATCAACCACGGTGCAATGCGCAAGCAACATGATGCAAAACATGGCATGATATGCGGGATGTGATATGCAATGCATATGCATCTTTTGGAAAGGAAATATTGAACCTGGCCTCAACATGGAAAACCAAGAGTGCCATTGGATAGAGGAGTTGATTTCAGTCGAAATCGATATAAAGATCACCGGAATCGGATGCACGGTTTGCAAATGACAAGTAAAACAAATATGGCACCGGTCTGCGATTAACAGCACGAGGTCATCTAAATGCATCAAGAACAACAAGCTACAACACTCTAACACAACAACAAAGCACATGGAATGGATCCACTCAAGATGCGTGACAAAAGATGAACACTAAGCTACGGCTAATTCACTCAATAGGAATTTCAAACAAGCATGGCAAAAGTGCAAAAGATAACAGGTTACAGACTTAGTGAAAATAACAACAAGTCAGGAATTTAACATCAGGAAGCAAAGTTTAGAGCAAGATAACAACATGCTACGGGAGCATATCATGGCAAGGCAAGGCATGACATGAAGCTACTCAAAGCATACAACAAAAGTCCCTTACTGACCATAAGCCAAAAGGGATCAGAAAATACAGCATCCATGTGAATATAGCAACTTACGTTAACAGATTCAGACTTAGTAGAAAACTGGAACATGGCAAAACAGATATCAAGTAGGCATGTTTGCAAGCTCGATGCACTCACCACAAGGCATTGCATGACAAACTAAGCATGCACCCAACAAGTAGACATGGCATAGAAGCTAAACATGGCAAGAATAACCTCATAACATGCATGGATAAACTATAACAACCTCGGCAAAATTGCTTAACATGTAAACAATCTGCCAGGAACATTTTATAGCAAAAGTAGAGCTCGATTGAGTCAAGCTAGGGTGCTCCATAATTGAAAACAAAGACATGGATGCATGGAGCATAACATTATCTACAAAACATCCTTACTGATCATGCTCAAAAGAGGCATGGATCACTCTATAGCAGCATGAATACATGGCATAAAAATAACAGCAGGAAAAGGACTTAACACTAAGTCCCTGAAATCAGCAACATCACGAGAGCTAATTTGCATGCTTGTGCTAGTCACCACAAAGATCACAAAAATACATGGCATACACCCCTGTAAAGATGGCATGGCATACTTGAAAACTCATGTAGGGCTCAAGATCATAGGAGGCACACATCAATCATGGCAAAAATGACAAATGTCCAATCTCTGTTAAGAAATAGACACTAACATTACATAGCACTCTTGCAACAGCATTTAGGGCATCAAGATGAACTCAAATGAACATGGTGCAATGAGATGAAATGAAGTACTCATCGAGGCGAACAATTTGATATGCTACACGCCCAAAACGGGGCCACAGATGATGAGATATGATGCGATGAAGGAGGCATAAAAATATGCAGACCTGGGGGCTTAGCCATTTGAGAGAAAAAACATGATGAGCGTAGGATACAAAAAGACGCATGGGGAGGGATTTAGCGGGCTGCTCACCATGGGCCTGGCCCAGTTCGCAGAAGAGAGATGAGGCAGACGAGCCGATGGAGACAGGCCGGACTCAGGGCCCACGGGCTGGAAACGGGTAGATCGGCGACGGGGCTTCCGGATATGGGGCGGAGGTGACGTGCTCCGGCGATGGCGGCGTCTCCTGCGGAGCTCGTCAACAGGGGCGGCGCGTTGGATTGGGAGGAGCTCCTCTCCTCCTGGATCGGGACGAGGCACGAAGGCGGCGCCGGCGGGAGTGGAGGAGGCGGCGCGGGGCGCTTCTGGTGGTGAGGCGGTGGTGGCCGGCGTCTCTCCGGCGAAGTCCGGCGAGGCTATGGCGGGCGGCGAGCGGGGGCGGTGAAGCCGAGCTTCGGCGACGGCGGCTTGGGCCCGTGCGGGCCCGCGATGGGCTCCGCGGGCCGGCGGCGCGGAGGAGAGAGAGGGGCCGGCAGCGGTGACATGGCAACATGTGGTTGGCTGCGGAGGGCGGCGCGGACATGTCCGACGTGGGAAATTTTGTCCGGTGGCGCGAGGTAGGAGGAGCTAGGGTTTCATCCATGAGATTTTCGGGGGAGATGACATATATATAGGTAGAGGGAGCTAGGAGAGTCCAACTGAGGTGTGGTTTTCGGCCACGCGATCATGATTGAACAACCGAGATGATAGAGGGGGTTTAGGTGGGTTTTGGGCCACTTTGGAGGGGTGTTGGGCTGCAACACACACGAGGCCTTTACGGTTCCTCGGTTAACCGTTGGAGTATCAAACGAAGTCCAAATGGCACGAAACTTGACAGGAGGTCTACCGGTAGTAAACCAAGGCCGCTTGGCAAGTCTCGGTCCAATCTGAGAACGTTTAACACCCGCACATGAATAGAGGTACAAGGGGTGACCGGAGGACATAGGAGCGCCGGATTGCAAAACGGACAACGGGGAAAATGCTCGGATGCATGAGACGAACATGTATGCAAATGAAATGCACATGATGACATGATATGAAATGCATGACACGCAATAAAATGACAAGGAAACAACAATGAATAACTGGAAGACACCTGGCACATCGGTCTCGGGGCATTACATCACTCCACCACTACGAGAGGATCTCGTCCCGAGATCTAGAATGGCACCGGAGGGAAAAACGGAAGAGAAAGAGAAGAGGTAAAACAAAGTTGCTTCTTTGACAAACGAGTGAAACCAAAGAACCTTGAGAGGTTGAACAGGTTGGAAGAAAGAATACAACGGAGATGAACGAAGTAGAAAGCACTCTGTCAGGAAAAGAGGAACAAGGAAGAACAAATTGGGACAACAATCTGGTTGAAAAGAAAAGGAATTGAATAAGAACTTGATAAGATGAGAAGATACTTGATGAAATCACAACACACTGCCTCCGGAACTATTGAAAGAATGGGACAAGGGGTAAGAAAGATCTCAGACAACACTCCGGTTGATAAGGGATGTAAAACTTGATAAGATGATAGAACTTGAAAAGAGGGCACGACACTCCGGTTAAATGGATAAGGACGAAAAGAACGCCATTCGAGATGATGAGAGAGAAAACAACATCACAATGCCTCCGGAATGAAAAAATAGAAGATAGATAATTGAAATAGGAGAAAGGAGAAGAAAATGTCAACTTCTGCCACAAAAGAGCTTGAGAAGGCATCCTTAGGAGAAGGGTCGGACGGAGTTGTTGGAAAAAAACAACAACGAAAAGAGTAAGCTTGTAGTGGGCTTATGGAGAACATCTCCAAACTATGAGGTGAAATTGTGCCACTAACGAAAAACAATAGATTGGATTGATATGAACAAAAAGACGAGAAACTTATTTCACCGGGAGGATAGATGAAGAACTTGGGTCATTTATGAGCACCATAAATAGCAACAATCCTTAGGGAAGTCTTTAGGTGAAACATGACACAAGATAACTCCAACGAAGAGGTTGATGGATTTAAAATACCTCATTCTTAACAACATGTGAATCATGAAACATGAACTCAAATTATCAAGAATGACATAATACCACCTCCAATGATACGGTAGAAAGAATTGCACTCTGGATTGCAAGATGAAGAATGCTTGAGCTCCTCTGAAAAGAATCTTGATGAACACTTCGAGAAGGAATTAAATCCTTTATGAACCATCATGCAGAACCTTCAAGAAGAACTCCGATAAACAAAAGAATGATCAAACGAAAGGAAAGAGAAGTTGAAAACACAAGGTGAATCCTTGTAACGATTTAGATGAATCTCCGTGGTGATATAATTGAAAAAGGTTGGAACTCCGGGAAAAAGATAAGATGAACAACTGACAACGAGAATTAGTCATTGTGAACAAACTCCGGAGGAACGAATCCATCATTTGGATGAAGCAAGAATAAGAATTATGTTATGCGTATCCTTCACCAATTAAATTGATGACAAACAATGGATTTGGCACACTACTTATTCTCGTAGAAAGGATTAAGAGAGATATAGCGCAAACTTGGGAAGGTCTTCAACGATCCACTGGTAGCATTTGGAAAGCACGAATGCATTGATATGATAAACGAAGGAAGAAGAATCGTGGAAGAACCACCGTAAGAATTGAAAATGAACGAAGATAAGATAAAGAAGCACCGGGTAGAATTAGAAAACGAATGACGATACTTGACGGAATTTGATACATGAGATCGAAAAGGTCACGAGCTGATAAGAGAATACTTGATGATGCACCGGTATGATTTGAGAACGAGAGCTGAAGGTTGAGAATGAATAAATCTTCTGAAATGATGGGCTCCAGAGAAACAAACTGAAAAGGCTCCTGAATTGCACCGGATAGGTGAAAAGAATTCTCACAATCGAAAACAATAATTTAAGGATGGCAACAAGCTAGCACCATGAGTCTTGAAGAGAATGGAGCAAGATATGGAGGAAAAACTCTTCTTCGGTATTCAAATCTGAGAATGTCGACGAGAAACACCACCATGAATTGTTGAGACACTCCGGAATAAATAAGAATATAAAAGTTGAACCAACGATGAAAGAATTTGAAAGATCTTGGAGAAATACGTATGACTGATGACAACTCATTCTTACGTCAACCTTTAGAAGATTTGAGAATAGCTCCGAGAAAATAGAAGAGTCGGGTAAGATCCTGGGAAAAGACCTGTGGGTTAAGGCCCACTCAAAAGAAAACACCGTTGAAAGATTTAAAGAGAGAGATTGCACCGATTGAATTAAAAAGGCTTGAATGAGATAACAACCTCAAAAGAGTTTGAACGAATGCAGAGTGGAAACACGAATCTTCGAGATATCTTGAGCATTCCGGAACAATTGGGTAGCGAGAAATGGATGATTAAGAATTGCACCGGCATGAGAAAGCATTGAAACGAGGAAAAGGATATGATAAACAAAGCTTGAATAGGATCCACCGGAGAAGAGAAAGAATGAACAATGATGAACTAGTAGAGCATCTTCATGAGAACCACCGGGTAAGAACATTGACAGAAAAGAATGGAGAGACTTCTCATCAATAAGAGGATACTTGAATAAGGAATCTTAGTCCTTGAAGAAAAAGGGATGGGTGGGCGGGAAAAACAAAGGCAACTTGGAGACGGATGAAACAAACACCGTTGCAACGAACTGAGAATTGATCTCGCGAATGTTGAAATGATCGGATCCACTTGAAGAGGAACACGCCGGTTGAAAAGGATTGACATGACAGTCTCGATTATCATGAAGGATTGGTATTCACATCGGAGTATGAGAACACCGTTTAGGAAAAAGGTATGGTATCAACACTTGACTTTGAAGCAACTCGAATACCACAACTCAAAAGCAAAACAAAGGATTGGCTTGCAAAATAAGCTGGAACAAACATATGATAGAGATTTCGTCCGAAGTTTTCATGGTGGGGCCTACACGGGCTCAATCGTATAGTACCATCATGTACAAGGTAGTGCACATGACATACGAAGCGTCCCCGAATCAGCATAGCCAAGGACTCTTTAAGACACAACGAGACCACTGTAAAACCAACCGTGGATAGGCGGACCACTAGACGTCGAACCCCAATTTCATATCATACATCTGTCGGAAAGATATCCTAAGATCTACTTGAATTCCCACTTATAAACTCCCGAAACATTCCAGTTATGCAATCAGGTGTTGGGGATAAAGGGGAAGCATAATATCTCACCCAAAGCTAGCAAATCCTACATCCAGCTCTATCCATCCTTCAACACATAACCAAGAAACCTTCGGAAATCATATACCACAACCTTTGAAAAGCATCCTTTATACGAGTTATGGCAATACTCAAGAACTCCCGCCCCAGTACTGGGTGGCGTCGAGGATATCTCACCAACAACTGCATAAAAGAGATTTTCGATGTCGGCGAAACTCAGGTATTCCAAAACTGCAACGATAAAATTGTGACGACAACACCTCGGAGCTCAACTCCCGGGGACACTGCCACAACCCCTAAATGTCAGGAGGCACCAAGAACAATGTTCTCGTCACAAAACCATCGGAATGATTCCAGGATACCTGCATGATCCTAATTTTTTTAGTGAAATTTGAGAAGAGAAGAGTCAAAACTTTACGTCAGGATGCCTCACCAGAGCGACGAAGGGACTGAGGAGTAAAAAGAATCCTACTCTACGATATATATATATATATAATCCTAAATCACTCAAAACATTTTTCTAGACTCAACAACGCCGCGATTCGATCAAGCAGGGGGCTCCTAAGTCGGGGAAGGCTCTGATTACCAACTTGTAACGCCCACGATGCGGCTATATCTCCCACGTGTCGAAGCACGACTTAGAGGCATAACCGCATTGTAAGCAATGTCGCAAGAGGGGTAATCATTACACATCCCATGTACTGAAGAAGGAATGAGGGACATAGCTGGCTTACAATCGCCACTTCACACAACACAAGAATAAAGCATTATATCATCCAGATACAAACAAGGTCCGACTACAGAACCAAAATAAAAGAAGACTACCCCTAATGCTATAGATCCCCGATCATCCCAACTGGGCTCCTCTACTGATCAACTGATACACGGAACAACATAACGAACACGATCTTCATTGAGCTCCTCCTTGAGCTCGGTTGCGTCACCTGCACGGTATTATCGGCACCTGCAAACTAGTTTTGGAAGTAAACTGTGAGTCACGGGGACTCAGCAATCTCACACCCTCACGATCAAGACTATTTAAGCTTATGGGTAGGGAAAAGGTATGAGGTGGAGCTGCAGCAAGCACTAGCATATATGGTGGCTAACATACACAAATGAGAGCGAGAAGAGAAGGCAAAGCACGTTCGATAAACTATGATCAAGAAGT
The DNA here is from genome assembly GCF_003073215.2 of Triticum urartu. Classification (NCBI taxonomy): domain Eukaryota; kingdom Viridiplantae; phylum Streptophyta; class Magnoliopsida; order Poales; family Poaceae; genus Triticum; species Triticum urartu. The sequence goes on from NC_053023.1 coordinate 116,813,998, forward strand.
GATCCTAGAACAACCTACGTTCAAGCATAACTCCAACACCGTGTTCACTTCACGGACCCCGCCGAGAAGAGACCATCACGGTTACACACGCGGTTGATCCATTTTAATTAAGTTAAGTTTCAGGTTCTCTACAACCTGACATTAACAAATTCCCATCTGCCCATAACCGCGGGCGTTGTCACACCCTAGCTACGTTGTCACACCCTAGCTAGTTCATGCATTAGAGTGTTGCATCATGTTTAAATTCCCAGAAAACTGAAATGGGGATGACAGAACCCCCAGCACCCCCCTGGAACAACTAGGGTTTACTAAAAACTTTTCCAATGAACCTGAAATGCCCTTCTAAAAAGTCCACCCTTTTTGTTTTGGGTTAAAACCTTTGAAAAAATGGTGCACACTTTTCTAGGACATCTTAGGGTCATTGGATTAATTCATATAGTATTTGCATTTGCGCATTTAAATGCTATAAAATAATTTAAATGCTCAAATAATCATAAACTAAAATGTTTACTGTTGGATATATTATAAGCATTAGCCATGATTAATTTTATGATTTTTGGAAATGCCCTGGCATTTTTAAGAAAGCCCTGAAGTTACAGAAATAATAGAATAAATAAAAAAGCAGAAAAAGAGAGAGAAAGGAACTAACCTGGCGCAGCCCACCTAGCAGCCCACTGGCTGGCCCAGCACTGTGCTGGCCCGTGCCAGTCATCGCCCTACCTCTGCCAGTAGGCAGAGGAGGGACACGGCGCACGCGCCGAGCTCGCCACGCCACCTCCCTGCTCTCTGCTTCACCTGGCCACCGCCTCGACGCCGCGAACGCCTCCTCGGTGCGCCCGACCTGCCCGACACCTCACACTCCCCCTGCTCTCTCCCTCGCTCCCTCGACGCCATGGCCGACGCAGCCGCGCCCGCGCCGTCGTGAAACCCGCAGCCACCGCCGTCCACTCGTTGCCTCGCCGTGCCAAAAAGCTTCCGCTCGTCCACTGCTTCGCCTCGACCCATCCCCGAGCGCTCGCTCGCCCCGGAGACGCTGCACCGAGCTCGTCCCGAGTCGCCATCGCCGGAGATCCCCCTCGCCGCCTGCTCGCTTCAGCTCCCTCCCGAGCTCGCCGACTCGCTCCTCGTGCTATCGGTGAGTGCTGACATCTCCCCCTCTCGTTTCTCCTCTTGCACCGTAGCGATGCACCCATGCTCACCACGCGCCGCCGCCCGCGCTCGTCGCCGGGATGCTCCGGTGACCATTTGGTCCCGGGCATGCGCCCAACGCAGCGCTCCCCGCATCACGTAGAGCCTCCGTAGCACCTCGCCGCGCTCATTTGCGCACCGCAGCCCCATCCCCACTTGCACCCGAGCTTCGGCCGCCGCCAGCTCGTCGCCGGCGCCACTCCGGCCACTCCCCGGCCGCGCCACCACCACGGTTGGATGGCGGACGAGCGTCCACATCGCGTAGCTGTGCTCCGTGCGTCAAACGGCGCCTTGTAGGTGAATCCCAAGCCTCGCCGCCGCGTCTGGCCTCGCCGGCGGCTAAACACCGGCGAGTCTGACCCTGTTTGACCCCGTGTGGTCCCAGGTTGACCTCCCCTGAGTCACTGACATGTGGGCCATGCCCCTGTCTAATTTAGAATTAGTTTAGTTAACACTAATTACTTTAGTTAATAGGTTGACTCACTGACATGTGGGCTCAGGGCCTAACTAACCTAGTTTAGTGCTAACGAAACACTAACTAACTCTGTTAGTTAGTTGTTACACTGACAGATGGGGCCCACCGGTCAGGTTTGACCTGGGCTGGCGCCTTTGACCCGCTGATGTCACACTGACGCCACGCTGACACAGTAAATCCATTTATGGATTTATTCTTATATAGGAAATTCCACATAATAACCAAAACTTCAAAAATTCATAACTTTTAATCTATAACTCCAAATGCAAAGATTTATATATGAAATTTGATCAAAAAAATTCAGTCTTTCCATCTGTAATGGTTTCATGCATGAAAAAACACTTTAACCTTGCTGTTTAGGTGAAACAAGATAATACACTTATAATTCTTAAGAACATAAGCTCTCATTTGAATCTTTGATTCAAATGGACCCAATTCAACTTGTTTCACATTGCGTTGGGCAGGACACCTCATATTGACATGTCATAGCATGCATCATATTGTTGCATATTGCCATTTGATGATTGTATTCTGTGGTGTCTTTCGTGGTAGGTTCTGCCTCCGAGGATATCTCCGAGTATCCAACTGAAGGGCAGTAGCCTACTACTACTCCATCAGGCAAGCAGCCCCATTGATCATATCGATACAATCCCATGTTCTCGCTTCCGCTCTCATTTACTGCATTAAGACAACAATGTTTCAAACTGCTGTGTGCTGCGGTAGTTGAACCCTTATCCTCTGCATGACCTGTCATTGCCACAGTAACTAGATGAAACCCACTAGCATGTGTAGGAGTTGATTGGGCCATGTATGTGTTTCCTACCTTGCTATGCCTGCTATGCTTAGAGTTGTGTCAGGTCTGGTTCATCTGGGTGATGGGCTAGAGTGAAATGATTACGTCGGTAATGTGAGGGATGTGTTGAACATGATTTGGTAAATGTATCGATGAGAGGCCATGTAGGAGTACATGGTGGGTTGTTTCATTGAGGCCGTCCCTAAGAACTGAGATCTGTATGTGTGATTTAAGAATCAGTTACTACCATACATTGGGACAAAAACTAATGGACCCTCCCGGCTTCTTAATCACCCTAGTACTCTATCCAGGAGTTGCAAATAGTTTCTGGTGTTTGTAGGTTATGTGTTGGCGGCCGTGCGTAGCGCTGACCCTAGGGGTGGGCTATGTTGCGGTAGATACACCGTGGCACGGTGTACCGAGTCACCCGTTTGGTGTCTCGGGAACCCTGTTCACATCGTTCGGGGCCGTATGTGGAAACCTCGGCCGGACTCCCTGCGGATGGAACCTGGATAGGCGATAAACCTGGACTAGAGACTTGAGTGTTTAGGTAGGCCGTGGCCGACACCCTCGTTGGGCTTCCGCTTGAAGGTTGCCGAGTACATGTCGTGTAAAGCGGTAAGTGGTGAGAGCGGTGTATGAAGAAGTACACCCCTGCAGGGTTAACATCATCTATTCGAATAGCGCGTCCGAGGTAAAGGACTACTTGGTTGCCTATACAGTTCATAGACAAGTTAATGGTTACTACTAAAAGACTCAAGATAAGTGTGAGTACCGAGGATGGCCCTCTCGTAGGATGACGAGGGAGGATCCCCGGTGGAGTATTGTGTTGGTGATTGTGGACTCGTGTGCGAAAACTATTTTACTAGTGGTGTCTCGTAGGATAGCTTAGCCAAGAGTCAAAGCTGGCTTGCTGCAATAACTCCACCACCTTCTTGAGAATGAGCATGTATAATGTAAGGTTCTGTTGTAAGACTTGCTGAGTACCTTTGTACTCATGTTGCTTTAATTACTGTTTTCAGACGACAACACCGCCCCCTCCGATGGGTTTTTGTAGACCTCGACGTCGATGAGTAACTTGCCACCCAGGTGGTGATTCTGGCCATGGAGGGCCCTATGTAGATAGACAGGCTTCGACTAGCCTTCTTTCTTTCTAGTGTCTGTACTCAGACTATTTGCTTCATGTGCTTGTGCTATGCTTGTATGACTTGAGTGTCGGGTCATGTGACCCCTACCTGTATGAACATGTTATGTATGGCTCTCCGGAGCCTTTAAATAAAGTACTTGAGTTTTGTAGAGTTTTGTTGTGATGCCATGTTATATTTGCACATATCGAGCATATTGTGTGTATGATTGAAATGCTTGGTATGTGTGGTATCCGACAATCTAGTAGTTTATCCTTGGCAGCCTCTCTTATGGGGAAATGTAGTCTAGTGCTCCTTGAGCCATAGTAGTCTGCTACAGCCCGGTTCACCGGAGTCCTGCTAGCCCAGCACTACTGCTCAGGACACTTGAATGGCCGGCATGTGTTTCACCTCGTTCCTATGTCTGTCCCTTCGGGGAAATGTCACGTGGTGACATCCGGAGTCCTGCCTAGCCTGCTACAGCCCGGGTTCCCCGGAGTCCTGTTAGCCCAGTGCTACAGCCCGGATTCACACGCTGATGACCGACATGCTCGATGTGATTCATGTATGCCTGTCCCCATAGGTCTGTGCCGCTTTGGGTTCACGACTAGCCATGTTGGCCCGGGTTCTCTGGCATATGGATGCTAGCGAAACTATCATATACGTGAGCCAAAAGGCGCAAACAGTCCCGGGCCATGGTAAGGCGACACCCGTGGGGATACCGTGCGTGAGGCCGCAAAGTGATATGAGGTGTTACTGGCTAGATCGATGTGACTTGGAATCGGGGTCCTGACAGCGTTGGCATTAGAGCCGGACAGCCTGTAGGTTCGTTGAGCCAAACTGGTCGATGTCGATTCTAGAAATGCTTTAGTTATATGTAGAGGAATTGATTGTGGGAGGGAACGTAAGGCTCTTTTACTCCTTTACCTTATGCCCTCTGATCTGAGTCATTCTCTTCTCATTCTACGTGGGTTAAGGACTAGGCTCTCTTCTCTCTATCAGGTTCACGTGTTACTAATCCGTAATAGCTTATAGGATTGTTGTTACAAGCCTCACTACAGTTGCTACTACTTTTAGTATGTTGTCAGTTGAACCAGAACCTTGATATGATGTTGTTGAGTGGTATTGCAAAATGTTGTGGATGTCTCAAATCTTTTTCTATGCATTTACAGCCGTTATTCTATCCGATTTCTCCTAGGAAATTCTAGTGCCTTTGCATTATTCTGTGCTTTCAGATGGCCACCCGTTCCCAGAACCAAGTGGTTCGTCTGACCCGGTGCCTCGATGTACCCGGTCACACGGCCATGTTGGTTCGAGTGATGGTCGAGTCAGGCTATCGGTGGTATCCGGAATACACCGTCGAGGAGCAGTTCCAAGATTTCAACCAGAGCCAGTACCTTTGTACCGTCAGGATATATCCCTCTTATCCTGGAGCCACTGAGCCCCTTCACTACTCCTATGGACTTGGGGTCACTATTGAGATGTCTGTGCAGGATGGAGCTTACTCAATGATGACTATCATTCGAGCCAGGACTGCCTTGCTTCAAAACACCGATTTCCGCTACATGCCAGCCTCACTTCCTGGAGCACAGGGGCACTATCAGGCTTTGTACTATGACTCTACACATGAGGAGTCACTACTCCGCACCACTACCGAGATGCTCGAGGATAAGGACCGCGAAAATCGGGTCTTGCGTATGGAGCTTTTCCACTCTCGTGCTGATCACTTGGCCACTTTGACTCGGTTTGCACCTGCGGTGCAGGCAGGAAACATGGACCTGAGGGACTTGTACCCTGTGCGGTCTGGATTGCCAGATTGTATGGAGTGGCGTGATGTAGGAGGCATCACCCCTCCTCATGGTCCCCGTCTACCACCGTTTGTGGGACCAAGGCCACATCCAAGTCCCTATGGTTTGCAGGTTCCGCAGGACCGTCTGTTCCCAGATGATCATGTTCCACTTCCAGGCTTTGGTGGTGACTTTTATGAGGATTACTACGGAGCCGTCTGAGCTAGTAGTAGTTTCACTAGTAATGTAATAGTTGAATTCTCCACAGTCCTGCGTGACCGTGGGATACGACTTGGTGTGTATCACACTCCGGAGGTGTAGAAAAATAATGTATAGGAGCTTGGAATGCTTCTGATGAGATGTAATGTCTTTCACCGTAGTTGTACTCTAGCCTGGGCTTGTACTAAACTATGTATGGTGTTTATGACCAATGGTATATATATGGCAGTTTCTATATTACCATGTCGTGCAATGAACATCTTAGCATTCCATGTTATCCATTACATTCTGCACTTCCTTGCCAAGTTTGTGCCATCCTTGTCTAAACTGTTGTCTTGTTTTTCCTACTATGGTCAACACCTGCAGCAACCCTGCTGCCCCGGAGCAGGGAGAAGCCAGTGCAGCTAGGGGTGAAAATCTGCCTCACCCGCCTTCTCTGGACGAAGTTATGTTGGAGGCAGAAAGAAACAAGCGTGAGACTAACCGCTTGCTAGAGCGGATTGAGCAGAACACTGCACGTCAACAGCGAAATGACTTGGTGTCAATCAATGACTTTATCAAGCTGTACCCACCAAAGTTTAATCATTCCGTCGAGCCCCTCGACGCGGATGACTGGCTTCGCAGCATCACCCACAAACTACGTTCTGCCAACGTAGCCGAAGCTGATAAGGTTACCTATGTTCCCTATCACCTCGAAGGCGCTGCTAGCCTTTGGTGGGAAAACTTTGAGGCTATGCGCCCGGTCGGCCAAATCACTACTTGGGCTGAATACAGTGAGGCTTTCCATGAGGATCACATCCCGGAAGGTCTCATAGATCGCAAGAGGGAAGAGTTCTACAATTTCACCCAAGGCAGACTGACTGTGGATGCATATAGTCGTGAGTTTGGGAATCTGGCACATTATGCTCCTGAAGAGGTATCCACCGATGCTAAGAAGCAGGCAAAGTTCCGCAAGGGACTTAGCCCCGATCTTTGCCGCGATCTTCGTCTGCACGAGTGCACCTCCTTCCAGAAGTTGGTCAATAAAGCCATCAGTGCTGAGACACGCCAGTCTGACTATGACGCTTCACGCAAGCGCTCTCGTGATTTTGGTTCTTCATCTGGCTCTGGATCTCAGAAGCGCCGGGTGTGGATTCCAAGCACAGCACTGCCACCCAGGTTCATTCCGAGGCCATCCTTTGAGGCGCCTCGCCCCAACCAGCAGTTTGCACCACCTAAACCCTATGGCGGCCCCGCTGCTAATGCTGCTTGTCGGTGTCAAAACCAGCGGATCTCGGGTAGGGGGTCCCGAACTGTGCGTCAAGGCCGGATGGTAACAGGAGACAAGGGACACGATGTTTTTTACCCAGGTTCGGGCCCTCTCGATGGAGGTAATACCCTACTCCTGCTTGATTAATATTGATGATATGGGTAGTACAAGAGTAGATCTACGGACTAGAACCCTCCGGTTTATATAGACACCGGATAGGGTTAGGGTTACACAGAGTCGGTTACAATGGTAGGAGATCTTGAATATCCACATCACCAAGCTTGCCTTCCACGCCAAGGAAAGTCCCATCCGGACACGGGACGAAGTCTTCAATCTTGTATCTTCACAGTCCAGGAGTCCGGCTGAAGGTATAGTCCGGCTACCCGAACACCCCCTAATCCAGGACTCCCTCAATAGCCCCTGAACCAGGCTTCAATGACGACGAGTCTGGCACGCAAATTGTCTTCGGCATTGCAAGGCGGGTTCCTCCTCCAAGTCCTTCATAGAAGATTGTAAACACCAAAAGTAGTGTCCGGTTCTGCAAAATAAGCTTACACATATCGCCATAGAGAGAATAATATTAACACAAATCAAATTTGCTGACGTATTCCGCAGTGCGTCATCACACTACGGCCAAGTTCTTTACTCGAATCGTTTTTACTTTTCCACCTCAGCATGTTTTGCGAGGCGGCTACCTTGGCACGTCTTGTCAAAGCAGAGATCATGTACCCTTTTTACGGGATTCTCATCAATACGGACGTGGGTAACCCTAACCGCGCCATTTACCATGGCGCTTGGGAGGCAAGCGAGTTTTATTAGGCAGGTGGGGACGCATAACCGCATCCGCCCATATAAGGGGATAAGGATCCACCCTTTTTACCTACGCCTTCTTCCTCCCCTGCCTATCCATCTCCCGCGCACCCGAGCTCCAGCGCCCAAGCCCGCACTTCCCACCTCGACCTTCTCCAGCGATGTCCGGAGCGGGAGGCAAGTGGAAGGTCTCCTCCGTCACGGAGGGCGACGTCAAAAAGCTTAGGAAGGCCGGATATTTGTCCAAAGACATCGCGCACCGGCTTCCCGAGAAGGGGCAGCTCCTCCCCACCCCAAGGCCCCACGAGAGGGTAGTATTCCTTCCCCACTTCCTCCGCGGACTGGGTTTTCCACTTCACCCATTCGTCCGGGGGCTCATGTTCTACTACGGCCTGGATTTCCATGATCTGGCCCCGAACTTCATCCTCAACATCTCGGCGTTTATCGTCGTGTGCGAGGCTTTCCTCCGCATCCGCCCCCATTTCGACCTCTGGCTCAAGACCTTCAACGTCAAGCCCAAGGTGGTGTGCGGCAGCCAGGCGGAGTGCGGAGGAGCCATGGCGGGCAAGATTGCCAACGTCCTGTGGTTCGAGGGCTCCTTTGTAGAGACCCTAAAGGGGTGGCAAGCCAGGTGGTTTTACATCACCGAGCCACGCGATCCGAAATGGATCGCAGCCCCCGAGTTCCGATCCGGACCCCCCCACGCGGCTCATGTCCTAGAAAGAGACGGGCCTATCGTGGGGTAACGAGGAAGAGGTGACCGAACTGAAGACATGCATCCAGTCCCTGGTAAACAAGCCAATCAGGCTTATAAACGTAGTCCAGGTCATGCTCGTTCGCCGAATCCTCCCGTGCCAACAACGGGACTTTACTGTGTGGGAGTTCGACCCGGCACAGCACCGAACCCTTAACAGGCTCTTTGACATGACGTATGAAGACGTCTGGAAGGCGCTAATCAAAGGTGTTAGGGCTCCCGCATCGCTTCCGAGGACCGCGGATACAGCTAGCATCGTCACGCTAGCGAGGTAAGCTATCTTCACCTTTTACAGGATGTTCAGCTTTTTCATAGTTTAACTCTATGCGGGATCTAAACTCCCTTACCGTTGACAGGCTTGGTGGGTGATATCCGAACCGATTAACTGTCCAGCTCCTCTGCCCGAAGACCCAGCCCCAGCTCTACTAGTGAAGCTGCTCGCTCCGGCGCCTTATGTGGTGCCGGAAAAGAAGGCCAAGAAGAAGAAGACCACGGGGACTCGAAAGAGTGCCCGTAACATGGTGGGGTTGGACTCGTCATCCGACGAGTCCGAGATGCACTCCTCCCGTGGAGACGAGGAGGAGGAAGAAGAAACCTCTCCCCCTCCAGCGGGGGGAGGAAAGAAGAGGAAGGCCGCCCCAGTAGGGGGCCGAAGGGTCGAAGAAGAGGAAAACCCCTCCGCCGGACTACGCCCCCGACGCCGACGAGGACGAAGAGGAGTGGCCGGACAGGGCCAGGCGTCCGGCGAAATCGGAAGTATTCGGATACCAGAGTAACTCATGATATTCCTTTTGTTGCACAGCTTTCCCTAATGTCAAATATAATCATGCAGCCCGCCCCGGGCCGAACTCAACGAGTCGTCGAGCGGCTCCCTGGATTCATCGGACATGAACTCAGTTCCGCCCACTGTCTCCCCCCGCGCTGCGGATGACGCCGAAGTGGCGTCGCAACGAGCTCCGAGGCAGGAGGAGGTGGTCCTGGAGGAGCCGCAAGGCGACCTCCCGGACTCCAGGAGTAAAGGGGACAAGACCCCCCCAGGGCTCCAAGTCCGACTTTATGCCGGACACCGCACCGGAATCTTCAACAGTTCCGGATTGCGGTAGGCAAACTCCTTCCAAGAGGAGCAAGTCTTCTGAGCCGGCGGCCTCCGTCCAACCGGAGGTGCCGGACAATCTGCTGGAGGTGCTTGACGGCGCCTCCATCGACGAGGAGCACCGTACTATTATGAGTACGGTGATCCAGAAGGTTCAGTCCGCCAAGAGCGGACTGACTGAAGCTTGCGCTAGCCTTCTAACAGGCTTCGAGGTAAGTAAAAATATGTAAAAATATTACCGCATAGACAGTAGCCCCTGATGCTCTGTTTGGCGTTCGGAAAGAAAAGCCGAATAGAGGATCTATTAAATTTCGCAGGAGTCTAACAACAAAGAGTCAATATGCGTATGCAGGCTTCGCTGCTAGCCACTGCCGCACTGACTGCGGAGGTGGGTGCCCTGAAACAGGGACTCGAGCGGACCGAGAAAGAGCTCGGCCTTGCCAAGCGGCAGCTCGAGGAGAAAGAAGGTAAGAAATACCTTACAGAAAAAAGTGCCTATAGAGAGGCGCGATTGCAAAAAATAACAGGATTGCACTGCTTATTATAGGGGCCACGACTGAGGTGGCGACCCTCAAGCAGGCGCTGTCCGAGGCCAAAAAGAAAACGGCCGCGGAGCGCACCGAGCGAGAGAAACTTGGGGCTCAGGTCGGCGAGGTGCAGCAAGAGCTTCAGGCTCTCATGAAAAAACATGAGAGTTTGGAGCTTGAGTCAAAGACCCAAGCGTCCGAGCTCGCAGCGGCCCTTGAGACTGCCAAGTCTGCCAAGGCCAAAGCCCAAAATGCCCTCCAAGAGTTGGAGGAGGTGAAAAAGATAGCAGCGGGTAAGGCATTTTTTATGCAAAGCAGAAATATAAAAGTAAACTACTTGTTACTTACCCAAATCCGGAGCTCTCCAGGGGCATTCGCAGATCTTCCCCGCAGCGTATCCGACGCTGCCGCATTCTATCGAGCTGAAGAGGGCAGCTCGATGGAGAAGGTGTTCTGGTCTCAGTATGCTGAGGCCGGACACCCTGTGCCCTTAAGCGACCAGCTGAAACAGTTGGTCGAGCTCCACAAGGCGGCCGAGCAAGCCATGAAGGGCTTCATAGCTCGGCTGTGGCCCGGAGAGGCCCTGTCTGGGAGCTACTTTGGGCTAGTGCGGCGGCTGGTGGAGGCCTGTCCACGGCTCGAGGTCATCAAGCAGTCCGTCTGCATCGAAGGAGCCCGTAGGGCCCTTGCCGTGCAAAGGTGCACTGGGGTAAGCTGGACGGTGAGAAGCTTGTGAGGGATGGGCCGCCGCCGGGGAAGGAGCATCACAAGCCTGAGAACTACTATAAGGATGTTCTTGCGGGTGCCCGCCTTGTGGCGGATGGATGTACCAAGGATGTAATTTTTGAATGAACTCGCTCGTGTTTATCCTGTGCGCTGAAAACTTGTTCATAGGCGCTAAACAATGCTTGTTGAATTTAAAACATTATTTTCTGTGCGGCCATTTATCAAAAATTGGGAGATGGCTAGTCATCGGCTTCTGCCCCCATGCCACTAGTGCTGGGGTGTTCAGGATAGACCTGAGCGCTCTTTTTCCCATAGTTGGCTCCTTCAAGGGAGGCGCTCAGCACAACGAACCAGGCAATCAGACTATAGTGCTTGAACACTCTCACTTAGCCATAGAACTTTATAATTTTAAATTTCGGCGAAGCCCCTAGTTCAGAAGACCGAGTTCGGGGCGCTATCCACGCCTTGGCCGGGGTTATCCAGCTCCTCGCTCGAAGCGGCATAAGCCTTTAGGGACTCGAAAAACCTCTCGAATAGCGACCGGTCTCTCGCCTCATCATGACAGTCAGTTTTAGCTTTCTCCACTGAGGTGCTTAACCCAGCTCAACCGGGGCACAATCGCAGTGGTTCTCCTAGTGCTACCTTAGCCGATATAGCGAAACGTAAGGCACCAACACATAGGAGCCGGGCAAACCCAACTATTGACCCAAATCATGATTCGGAGCCGATGCATATAGTGCTATAAGTTCGGGGTGCCGCACTTGTGAAAGTGTACGGACTTCTCACACCATATTAAAGGGTACTGAAGCCCCTGGCGTACTTGCTGTACCACAGTGTACAGGTGCAACATGTCATTAATGAACATATATAAAAGAGAGTAATGCAAAAAATAGACAAAAGCTATGCATTGTTTATATAAAGGCTATTTATCAAAGCCGAACGATACAAATAGTGCGGTAAGCAAAATATATTGGACTATTCGGTATGTCCTGACCAGGGGCAGGCCGCGGAATTGTATTTAAAACAGGTATACTGCTCGTAATAGAGACCACCTGGGAGTTCCATAATGCGGCATGGCTTGTCTGCCTCCCTGGATCTTGCATCGTTTGTGCGGCAGTCGAATTGCCGAACAGGTCGTCCGAAGTATGGAGTCCTGAAAGTAAGAAAAAATTAAAAAAAGAATCCGGCAGCCCCTAGTACGTTTTATGCCGTATTTTGGGCGTGCCGTTATTGTGCCCCTTCCCCTGTGCCCATGGTATTTCAAGGGCGTAGTTATGTACGCGAGGTACTGGTTTCGCTATGTCGCGAAAGTTGGGGTTCGGGCCGCATTTCTACGCTTGCTCAGAGTGTTCCAGGCGGTCCTGCTGTGGGTTACTCCAGGCGCGCTTGGCAGTGTCTGGCTTTTTAATGGCCGGACTGGAGAATTGCCTGAGAAGGCTACTTTGTACCTCCACTGCGAGAGCCGCCGTATGCTCCTCCGTACGGAGGGAGCGTTCGGTGTTTCCGTTGACCGTAATTACTCCTCGAGGGCCTGGCATCTTGAGTTTGAGATATGCGTAGTGTGGCACCGCATTGAACTTTGTGAATGCGGTTCGTCCGAGCAGGGCGTGATAGCCACTACGAAACGGGACTATATCGAAGATTAACTCTTCGCGTCGGAAATTGTCCGGGGATCCGATGACCACATCAAGTGTTCTGAGCCTGTACAGTTGGCTTCTACACCTGGTATAACGCCTTTAAAGGTCGTTCTTGTGGGCTTAATCCTTGAGGGATCTATGCCCATTTTTCGCACTGTATCCTGATAAAGCAGGTTCAGGCTACTGCCGCCGTCCATGAGGACTCTTGTGAGATGAAATCCATCGACGATTGGGTCGAGAACCAATGCGGCGAAGCCGCCATGACGGATGCTAGTGGGATGGTCCCTTCGATCAAAAGTGATCGGGCAGGAGGACCATGGGTTGAATTTTGGGGCGACTGGCTCTATCGCTTATACGTTTCGTAGCGCACGCTTCCGCTCCCGCTTGGGAATGTGGGTTGCGTATATCATGTTCACCGTACGCACTTGTGGGGGAAAGCCCTTCTGTCCATTGTTGTTCGGCGGCTTGGGCTCCTCGTCGTCGCTGTGCAGCCCCTTGTCTTTGTTTTCGGCCCTTAACTTGCCTGCCTGCTTGAACATCCAACAATCCTTGTTAGTGTGATTGGCTGGCCTTTCGGGGGTGCCATGTATCTGGCACAAGCGATCGAGTATTCGGTCCAAACTAGATGGGCCCTGAGTATTCTTTTTGAATGGCTTTTTCTGCTGACCGGATTTATAGCCTTTGAATCCGGCATTGACTGCCGTGTCTTCATTGCTGTCGCTGTTAACGCGGCGTTTTTGCTTATTCCGACGTGTCCTGCCACTTTTGTCCTTGGTATCCGAATTACCAGGGTTCTTTGATAAGTTGTTACTGCGAGCTAGCCAGCTGTCTTCTCCCGCGCAAAAGCGGGTCATGAGTGTCGTGAGGGCTGCCATGGATTTCGGCTTTTCCTGTCCCAGGTGCCGGGCAAGCCACTCATCGCGGATGTTATGCTTGAAGGCTGCTAGGGCCTCTGTGTCCGGACAGTCGACTATCTGGTTTTTCTTTGTTAGGAACCGTGTCCAGAATTGTCTGGCCGATTCTTCTGGCTGCTGAATTATGTGGCTTAAGTCGTCGGCATCCGGCGGTCGCACGTAAGTGCCCTGGAAGTTGTCGAGGAATGAGGCTTCCAGGTCCTCCCAAGAACCGATTGAGTCTGCTGGCAAGCTGTTAAGCTAATGCAGGGCCGGTCCTTTAAGTTTGAGCGGGAGGTATTTGATGGCGTGTAGATCATCGCCGCGTGCCATGTGGATGTGAAGGAGATAATCCTCGATCCATACCGCCGGATCTGTTGTGCCATCGTATGATTCGATGTTTACGAGTTTGAAACCCTCTGGGATTTTATGATCCATTACTTCATTCGTGAAGCATAGCGGGTGTGCGGCGCCTCTGTACTGGGCTATATCATGACGCAGCTCGGAAGAGCTATGTCTGTTGTGTTCGGCCCGGCCGGATTTGTTCTATCCGTAGTGAAGATCATTGTCACATGCCGTAGGGCGCCTGGGTGATCTGTAGATCGATCTTGTTTGTCTTGCCTCATCCTCCAGTATGTCTCGCAGGTCGGGCGCATTTTCCCGTGCCTTAGTTGAGCGGCTTCGGGGCATGGCTTGGGTGGAGGGCCGAGAGGCCTCTCTGTCGTGGCCGTGAGGTGGCCGGTCTGCCATGTCATGCGCTGGTGATGTAGGTGCTTCCTCCTATGATCGGGGTAGCGGCCTGCGCTTTGGGTAACTCTTGGAGGGGCGTTTGAGTTCATACTCTTCGGCCGCAAGGACTTCAGTCCATCTGTCAGCTAGCAAATCTTGGGCAGCTCTAAGCTGTTGCTGCTTTTTCTTGAGGCTGCTTGCCGTGGCTAAAAGCCTGCGTTTAAAACGCTCTTGTTCGGTGGGGTCTGATGGTATGACGAATTCGTCGTCATCGAGGCTTGCCTCGTCTTCGGAGGGAGGCGTATAGTTATCATCCTTGACCTCTCGGTCTGCCGCTCTCTCATCAGGGCTGGCTTCTCCATCTTCCTATGCCGAATCTTGCTGAAGTGGGTGTTCTTCGGTGCTATCCGGGGTAGTATTATCTCCTGTGTCGGAATCACCGTTTTTGCTTTGGCGGGATTTAGAGCGGCACCGCTGACGCCGGCGCTTTGGCTATTTCTTGGGGGCGTCATCCCCCACTGTTCCATCGCCGTCTCCATCTTTTGGAGTATCCACCATATATATGTCATATGACGAGGTGGCCTTCCAGCGCCCTACAGGTGCTGGTTCCTATTCGTCTCCTACATCGTCGTCCATGCCGTCGATGTCTTCAGAGCTGAAGTCAAGCATGTCGGTTAGATTGTCGACAGTTGCTACAAAGTGGGTGGTGGCTGGGCTTTGAATTTCCTCATCATCCGTATCCCACCCTCGCTGACCGTAGTCCGGCCAGGACTCTCCTAATAAAGAGAGAGACTTTAGAGAATTCAGGATGTCGCAGAAGGGCGAGTGCTGAAAGATGTCCACGGCGGTGAACTCCATTATCGGCGCCCAATCGGATTCGATCGGCAGGGGCGCAGGGGGCTCGGAGTTCGGAGAGGAATCCGGCTCCTCGGAGTCACGGGCCATGGAGTGCGGGGCTGGAGTTCGGCTCGATCGCCTCTGAGATCGCAGCCCCTGAGGCAGCGTCCAACCGCTGATCCTCGGTCGGCGCAGTAGGCTCCGAATCAATGGTCGAAATCGATGCGTGCGCGGCCTGCAAGGCGCTGTTCGGCGGCAGAGCTATATCATGCCCATCGAGACAGTGCGGCGCACTTGGCTGTGGCTCGAATCCGTCGAAGATCAAGTCTCCGCGGATGTTAGCCGTGTAGTTTAAGCTTCCAAACCTGACTTGATGGCCAGGGGCGTAGCTTTCGATCTGCTCCAGGTGGCCGAGCGAATTGGCCCGCAGAGTGAAGCCGCCGAAGACGAAGATCTGTCCGAGGAGAAAAGTCTCACCCTGGACCGTATCGTTGTTGATGATCAAAGGAGCCATCGGGCCTAAAGGCGACGACACAGAGGAACTCTCAATGAAAGCACCAATGTTGGTGTCAAAACCGGCGGATCTCGGATAGGGGGTCCCGAACTGTGCGTCAAGGCCGGATGGTAACAGGAGACAAGGGACACGATGTTTTTTACCCAGGTTCGGGCCCTCTCGATGGAGGTAATACCCTACTCCTGCTTGATTAATATTGATGATATGGGTAGTACAAGAGTAGATCTACGGACTAGAACCCTCCGGTTTATATAGACACCGGATAGGGTTAGGGTTACACAGAGTCGGTTACAATGGTAGGAGATCTTGAATATCCGCATCGCCAAGCTTGCCTTCCATTCCAAGGAAAGTCCCATTCGGACATGGGACGAAGTCTTCAATCTTGTATCTTCACAGTCTAGGAGTCCGGCTGAAGGTATAGTCCGGCTACCCGAACACCCCCTAATCCAGGACTCCCTCAATAGCCCCTGAACCAGGCTTCAATGACGACGAGTCTGGCACGCAAATTGTCTTCGGCATTGCAAGGCGGGTTCCTCCTCCAAGTCCTTCATAGAAGATTGTAAACACCAAAAGTAGTGTCCGGTTCTGCAAAATAAGCTTACACATATCGCCATAGAGAGAATAATATTAACACAAATCAAATTTGCTGACGTATTCCGCAGTGCGTCATCACACTACGGCCAAGTTCTTTACTCGAATCGTTTTTACTTTTCCACCTCAGCATGTTTTGCGAGGCGGCTACCTTGGCACGTCTTGTCAAAGCAGAGATCATGTACCCTTTTTACGGGATTCTCATCAATACGGACGTGGGTAACCCTAACCGCGCCATTTACCATGGCGCTTGGGAGGCAAGCGAGTTTTATTAGGCAGGTGGGGACGCATAACCGCATCCGCCCATATAAGGGGATAAGGATCCACCCTTTTTACCTACGCCTTCTTCCTCCCCTGCCTATCCATCTCCCGCGCACCCGAGCTCCAGCGCCCAAGCCCGCACTTCCCACCTCGACCTTCTCCAGCGATGTCCGGAGCGGGAGGCAAGTGGAAGGTCTCCTCCGTCACGGAGGGCGACGTCAAAAAGCTTAGGAAGGCCGGATATTTGTCCAAAGACATCGCGCACCGGCTTCCCGAGAAGGGGCAGCTCCTCCCCACCCCAAGGCCCCACGAGAGGGTAGTATTCCTTCCCCACTTCCTCCGCGGACTGGGTTTTCCACTTCACCCATTCGTCCGGGGGCTCATGTTCTACTACGGCCTGGATTTCCATGATCTGGCCCCGAACTTCATCCTCAACATCTCGGCGTTTATCGTCGTGTGCGAGGCTTTCCTCCGCATCCGCCCCCATTTCGACCTCTGGCTCAAGACCTTCAACGTCAAGCCCAAGGTGGTGTGCGGCAGCCAGGCGGAGTGCGGAGGAGCCATGGCGGGCAAGATTGCCAACGTCCTGTGGTTCGAGGGCTCCTTTGTAGAGACCCTAAAGGGGTGGCAAGCCAGGTGGTTTTACATCACCGAGCCACGCGATCCGAAATGGATCGCAGCCCCCGAGTTCCGATCCGGACCCCCCCACGCGGCTCATGTCCTAGAAAGAGACGGGCCTATCGTGGGGTAACGAGGAAGAGGTGACCGAACTGAAGACATGCATCCAGTCCCTGGTAAACAAGCCAATCAGGCTTATAAACGTAGTCCAGGTCATGCTCGTTCGCCGAATCCTCCCGTGCCAACAACGGGACTTTACTGTGTGGGAGTTCGACCCGGCACAGCACCGAACCCTTAACAGGCTCTTTGACATGACGTATGAAGACGTCTGGAAGGCGCTAATCAAAGGTGTTAGGGCTCCCGCATCGCTTCCGAGGACCGCGGATACAGCTAGCATCGTCACGCTAGCGAGGTAAGCTATCTTCACCTTTTACAGGATGTTCAGCTTTTTCATAGTTTAACTCTATGCGGGATCTAAACTCCCTTACCGTTGACAGGCTTGGTGGGTGATATCCGAACCGATTAACTGTCCAGCTCCTCTGCCCGAAGACCCAGCCCCAGCTCTACTAGTGAAGCTGCTCGCTCCGGCGCCTTATGTGGTGCCGGAAAAGAAGGCCAAGAAGAAGAAGACCACGGGGACTCGAAAGAGTGCCCGTAACATGGTGGGGTTGGACTCGTCATCCGACGAGTCCGAGATGCACTCCTCCCGTGGAGACGAGGAGGAGGAAGAAGAAACCTCTCCCCCTCCAGCGGGGGGAGGAAAGAAGAGGAAGGCCGCCCCAGTAGGGGGCCGAAGGGTCGAAGAAGAGGAAAACCCCTCCGCCGGACTACGCCCCCGACGCCGACGAGGACGAAGAGGAGTGGCCGGACAGGGCCAGGCGTCCGGCGAAATCGGAAGTATTCGGATACCAGAGTAACTCATGATATTCCTTTTGTTGCACAGCTTTCCCTAATGTCAAATATAATCATGCAGCCCGCCCCGGGCCGAACTCAACGAGTCGTCGAGCGGCTCCCTGGATTCATCGGACATGAACTCAGTTCCGCCCACTGTCTCCCCCCGCGCTGCGGATGACGCCGAAGTGGCGTCGCAACGAGCTCCGAGGCAGGAGGAGGTGGTCCTGGAGGAGCCGCAAGGCGACCTCCCGGACTCCAGGAGTAAAGGGGACAAGACCCCCCCAGGGCTCCAAGTCCGACTTTATGCCGGACACCGCACCGGAATCTTCAACAGTTCCGGATTGCGGTAGGCAAACTCCTTCCAAGAGGAGCAAGTCTTCTGAGCCGGCGGCCTCCGTCCAACCGGAGGTGCCGGACAATCTGCTGGAGGTGCTTGACGGCGCCTCCATCGACGAGGAGCACCGTACTATTATGAGTACGGTGATCCAGAAGGTTCAGTCCGCCAAGAGCGGACTGACTGAAGCTTGCGCTAGCCTTCTAACAGGCTTCGAGGTAAGTAAAAATATGTAAAAATATTACCGCATAGACAGTAGCCCCTGATGCTCTGTTTGGCGTTCGGAAAGAAAAGCCGAATAGAGGATCTATTAAATTTCGCAGGAGTCTAACAACAAAGAGTCAATATGCGTATGCAGGCTTCGCTGCTAGCCACTGCCGCACTGACTGCGGAGGTGGGTGCCCTGAAACAGGGACTCGAGCGGACCGAGAAAGAGCTCGGCCTTGCCAAGCGGCAGCTCGAGGAGAAAGAAGGTAAGAAATACCTTACAGAAAAAAGTGCCTATAGAGAGGCGCGATTGCAAAAAATAACAGGATTGCACTGCTTATTATAGGGGCCACGACTGAGGTGGCGACCCTCAAGCAGGCGCTGTCCGAGGCCAAAAAGAAAACGGCCGCGGAGCGCACCGAGCGAGAGAAACTTGGGGCTCAGGTCGGCGAGGTGCAGCAAGAGCTTCAGGCTCTCATGAAAAAACATGAGAGTTTGGAGCTTGAGTCAAAGACCCAAGCGTCCGAGCTCGCAGCGGCCCTTGAGACTGCCAAGTCTGCCAAGGCCAAAGCCCAAAATGCCCTCCAAGAGTTGGAGGAGGTGAAAAAGATAGCAGCGGGTAAGGCATTTTTTATGCAAAGCAGAAATATAAAAGTAAACTACTTGTTACTTACCCAAATCCGGAGCTCTCCAGGGGCATTCGCAGATCTTCCCCGCAGCGTATCCGACGCTGCCGCATTCTATCGAGCTGAAGAGGGCAGCTCGATGGAGAAGGTGTTCTGGTCTCAGTATGCTGAGGCCGGACACCCTGTGCCCTTAAGCGACCAGCTGAAACAGTTGGTCGAGCTCCACAAGGCGGCCGAGCAAGCCATGAAGGGCTTCATAGCTCGGCTGTGGCCCGGAGAGGCCCTGTCTGGGAGCTACTTTGGGCTAGTGCGGCGGCTGGTGGAGGCCTGTCCACGGCTCGAGGTCATCAAGCAGTCCGTCTGCATCGAAGGAGCCCGTAGGGCCCTTGCCGTGCAAAGGTGCACTGGGGTAAGCTGGACGGTGAGAAGCTTGTGAGGGATGGGCCGCCGCCGGGGAAGGAGCATCACAAGCCTGAGAACTACTATAAGGATGTTCTTGCGGGTGCCCGCCTTGTGGCGGATGGATGTACCAAGGATGTAATTTTTGAATGAACTCGCTCGTGTTTATCCTGTGCGCTGAAAACTTGTTCATAGGCGCTAAACAATGCTTGTTGAATTTAAAACATTATTTTCTGTGCGGCCATTTATCAAAAATTGGGAGATGGCTAGTCATCGGCTTCTGCCCCCATGCCACTAGTGCTGGGGTGTTCAGGATAGACCTGAGCGCTCTTTTTCCCATAGTTGGCTCCTTCAAGGGAGGCGCTCAGCACAACGAACCAGGCAATCAGACTATAGTGCTTGAACACTCTCACTTAGCCATAGAACTTTATAATTTTAAATTTCGGCGAAGCCCCTAGTTCAGAAGACCGAGTTCGGGGCGCTATCCACGCCTTGGCCGGGGTTATCCAGCTCCTCGCTCGAAGCGGCATAAGCCTTTAGGGACTCGAAAAACCTCTCGAATAGCGACCGGTCTCTCGCCTCATCATGACAGTCAGTTTTAGCTTTCTCCACTGAGGTGCTTAACCCAGCTCAACCGGGGCACAATCGCAGTGGTTCTCCTAGTGCTACCTTAGCCGATATAGCGAAACGTAAGGCACCAACACATAGGAGCCGGGCAAACCCAACTATTGACCCAAATCATGATTCGGAGCCGATGCATATAGTGCTATAAGTTCGGGGTGCCGCACTTGTGAAAGTGTACGGACTTCTCACACCATATTAAAGGGTACTGAAGCCCCTGGCGTACTTGCTGTACCACAGTGTACAGGTGCAACATGTCATTAATGAACATATATAAAAGAGAGTAATGCAAAAAATAGACAAAAGCTATGCATTGTTTATATAAAGGCTATTTATCAAAGCCGAACGATACAAATAGTGCGGTAAGCAAAATATATTGGACTATTCGGTATGTCCTGACCAGGGGCAGGCCGCGGAATTGTATTTAAAACAGGTATACTGCTCGTAATAGAGACCACCTGGGAGTTCCATAATGCGGCATGGCTTGTCTGCCTCCCTGGATCTTGCATCGTTTGTGCGGCAGTCGAATTGCCGAACAGGTCGTCCGAAGTATGGAGTCCTGAAAGTAAGAAAAAATTAAAAAAAGAATCCGGCAGCCCCTAGTACGTTTTATGCCGTATTTTGGGCGTGCCGTTATTGTGCCCCTTCCCCTGTGCCCATGGTATTTCAAGGGCGTAGTTATGTACGCGAGGTACTGGTTTCGCTATGTCGCGAAAGTTGGGGTTCGGGCCGCATTTCTACGCTTGCTCAGAGTGTTCCAGGCGGTCCTGCTGTGGGTTACTCCAGGCGCGCTTGGCAGTGTCTGGCTTTTTAATGGCCGGACTGGAGAATTGCCTGAGAAGGCTACTTTGTACCTCCACTGCGAGAGCCGCCGTATGCTCCTCCGTACGGAGGGAGCGTTCGGTGTTTCCGTTGACCGTAATTACTCCTCGAGGGCCTGGCATCTTGAGTTTGAGATATGCGTAGTGTGGCACCGCATTGAACTTTGTGAATGCGGTTCGTCCGAGCAGGGCGTGATAGCCACTACGAAACGGGACTATATCGAAGATTAACTCTTCGCGTCGGAAATTGTCCGGGGATCCGATGACCACATCAAGTGTTCTGAGCCTGTACAGTTGGCTTCTACACCTGGTATAACGCCTTTAAAGGTCGTTCTTGTGGGCTTAATCCTTGAGGGATCTATGCCCATTTTTCGCACTGTATCCTGATAAAGCAGGTTCAGGCTACTGCCGCCGTCCATGAGGACTCTTGTGAGATGAAATCCATCGACGATTGGGTCGAGAACCAATGCGGCGAAGCCGCCATGACGGATGCTAGTGGGATGGTCCCTTCGATCAAAAGTGATCGGGCAGGAGGACCATGGGTTGAATTTTGGGGCGACTGGCTCTATCGCTTATACGTTTCGTAGCGCACGCTTCCGCTCCCGCTTGGGAATGTGGGTTGCGTATATCATGTTCACCGTACGCACTTGTGGGGGAAAGCCCTTCTGTCCATTGTTGTTCGGCGGCTTGGGCTCCTCGTCGTCGCTGTGCAGCCCCTTGTCTTTGTTTTCGGCCCTTAACTTGCCTGCCTGCTTGAACATCCAACAATCCTTGTTAGTGTGATTGGCTGGCCTTTCGGGGGTGCCATGTATCTGGCACAAGCGATCGAGTATTCGGTCCAAACTAGATGGGCCCTGAGTATTCTTTTTGAATGGCTTTTTCTGCTGACCGGATTTATAGCCTTTGAATCCGGCATTGACTGCCGTGTCTTCATTGCTGTCGCTGTTAACGCGGCGTTTTTGCTTATTCCGACGTGTCCTGCCACTTTTGTCCTTGGTATCCGAATTACCAGGGTTCTTTGATAAGTTGTTACTGCGAGCTAGCCAGCTGTCTTCTCCCGCGCAAAAGCGGGTCATGAGTGTCGTGAGGGCTGCCATGGATTTCGGCTTTTCCTGTCCCAGGTGCCGGGCAAGCCACTCATCGCGGATGTTATGCTTGAAGGCTGCTAGGGCCTCTGTGTCCGGACAGTCGACTATCTGGTTTTTCTTTGTTAGGAACCGTGTCCAGAATTGTCTGGCCGATTCTTCTGGCTGCTGAATTATGTGGCTTAAGTCGTCGGCATCCGGCGGTCGCACGTAAGTGCCCTGGAAGTTGTCGAGGAATGAGGCTTCCAGGTCCTCCCAAGAACCGATTGAGTCTGCGGCAAGCTGTTAAGCCAATGCCGGGCCGGTCCTTTAAGTTTGAGCGGGAGGTATTTGATGGCGTGTAGATCATCGCCGCGTGCCATGTGGATGTGAAGGAGATAATCCTCGATCCATACCCGCGGATCTGTTGTGCCATCGTATGATCGATGTTTTACGGGGTTTGGAAACCCTCTGGGATTTTATGCCATTACTTCATTCGTGAAGCATAGCGGGTGTGCGGCGCCTCTGTACTGGGCTATATCACGACGTAGCTCAGAAGCGCTATGTCTGTTGTGTTTGGCCCGGCCGGATTTGTTGTATCCGGAGTGAAGATCATTGCCACATGTCGTAGGGCGCCTGCGCGATCCGTAGATCGATCTTGTTTGTCTTGCCTTATCCTCCAGTATGTCTCGCAGGTCGGGCGCATTTTCCCGTGCCTTAGTTGAGCGGTGTCGGGGAATTGCTTGGGTGGAGGGCCGAGAGGCCTCTCTGTTGCGGCCGCGAGTTGGCCGGTCTGCCATGTCATGCGCTGGTGATGTAGGTGCTTCCTCCTCTGATCGGGGTAGCGGCCTGCGCTTCGGGTAACTCTTGGAGGGGCGTTCGAGTTCATACTCTTCGGCCGCAAGGACTTCAGTCCATCTGTTAGCTAGCAAATCTTGGGCAGCTCTAAGCTGTTGCTGCTTTTTCTTGAGGCTGCTTGCCGTGGCTAAAAGCCTGCGTTTAAAACGCTCTTGTTCGGCGGGGTCTGATGGTATGACGAATTCGTCGTCATCGAGGCTTGCCTCGTCTTCGGAGGGAGGCGTATAGTTATCATCCTCGACCTCTCGGTCTGCCGCTCTCTCATCAGGGCTGGCTTCTCCATCTTCCTATGCCGAATCTTGCTGAAGTGGGTGTTCTTCGGTGCTATCCGGGGTAGTATTATCTCCTGTGTCGGAATCACCGTTTTTGCTTTGGCGGGATTTAGAGCGGCACCGCTGACGCCGGCGCTTTGGCTATTTCTTGGGGGCGTCATCCCCCACTGTTCCATCGCCGTCTCCATCTTTTGGAGTATCCACCATATATATGTCATATGACGAGGTGGCCTTCCAGCGCCCTACAGGTGCTGGTTCCTATTCGTCTCCTACATCGTCGTCCATGCCGTCGATGTCTTCAGAGCTGAAGTCAAGCATGTCGGTTAGATTGTCGACAGTTGCTACAAAGTGGGTGGTGGCTGGGCTTTGAATTTCCTCATCATCCGTATCCCACCCTCGCTGACCGTAGTCCGGCCAGGACTCTCCTAATAAAGAGAGAGACTTTAGAGAATTCAGGATGTCGCAGAAGGGCGAGTGCTGAAAGATGTCCACGGCGGTGAACTCCATTATCGGCGCCCAATCGGATTCGATCGGCAGGGGCGCAGGGGGCTCGGAGTTCGGAGAGGAATCCGGCTCCTCGGAGTCACGGGCCATGGAGTGCGGGGCTGGAGTTCGGCTCGATCGCCTCTGAGATCGCAGCCCCTGAGGCAGCGTCCAACCGCTGATCCTCGGTCGGCGCAGTAGGCTCCGAATCAATGGTCGAAATCGATGCGTGCGCGGCCTGCAAGGCGCTGTTCGGCGGCAGAGCTATATCATGCCCATCGAGACAGTGCGGCGCACTTGGCTGTGGCTCGAATCCGTCGAAGATCAAGTCTCCGCGGATGTTAGCCGTGTAGTTTAAGCTTCCAAACCTGACTTGATGGCCAGGGGCGTAGCTTTCGATCTGCTCCAGGTGGCCGAGCGAATTGGCCCGCAGAGTGAAGCCGCCGAAGACGAAGATCTGTCCGAGGAGAAAAGTCTCACCCTGGACCGTATCGTTGTTGATGATCAAAGGAGCCATCGGGCCTAAAGGCGACGACACAGAGGAACTCTCAATGAAAGCACCAATGTTGGTGTCAAAACCGGCGGATCTCGGATAGGGGGTCCCGAACTGTGCGTCAAGGCCGGATGGTAACAGGAGACAAGGGACACGATGTTTTTTACCCAGGTTCGGGCCCTCTCGATGGAGGTAATACCCTACTCCTGCTTGATTAATATTGACGATATGGTTAGTACAAGAGTAGATCTACCATGAGATCAAGGAGGCTAAACCCTAGAAGCTAGCCTATGGTATGATTGTTGTGTATGGAGTTGATTGCCTACGGACTACAACCCTCCGGTTTATATAGACACCGGATAGGGTTAGGGTTACACAGAGTCGGTTACAATGGTACGAGATCTTGAATATCCGCATCGCCAAGCTTGCCTTCCATTCCAAGGAAAGTCCCATTCGGACATGGGACGAAGTCTTCAATCTTGTATCTTCACAGTCTAGGAGTCCGGCTGAAGGTATAGTCCGGCTACCCGAACACCCCCTAATCCAGGACTCCCTCACTGCTCCATGCCCCAATGTTGTGACATGTTTCAAGTGTGGAGAGCCGGGTCAGTACAGTCGAGAGTGTCCCCAGAACAACAACCCCAACCAGTCTAGAAAGTCCGTTGGCCGTGGTAAGCCAGCGGGAAAGACCTTCTACGCCAAGCCAGCCACCACTGCACGTGGCCACGTCAATTATGTCTCAGCTGAGGAGGCTCATGATGATCCTAACGTCGTCCTTGGTATGCTCCTTGTTAATTGACATCCGGCATCTGTTCTTTTCGATACTGGAGCATCTCATTCATTCATATATGAGAACTATGCTCGATTGCATAACACGACATTCTATGACATGCCCACTTCCATGGTAATTCCAACTCCGGGTTCCAAATGGCAAACTTCTAGAGTAGGCCATGGGAATGAAATTCTTGTCGATAGACTTGTCTTCCTTGCATACTTAATATCTCTCAAGTCCTCGGACATAAACCTCATCTTGGGTATGGAATGGATGTCAGCTCATTGTGCTAAGATTGATTGTGCCACTAGAACCGTTCAACTTACTCACCCATCGGGCAAGACAGTCAATGTCTTAACTCGAGTGACCAAGTGCCAGCTTTACTCCCTAAATGCCAACCCCCTTCTAGACCTTGAAGATATTCCCGTAGTCCGAGACTTTCCGGATGTCTTTACAGAAGAACTGCCAGGTGTTCCACCTGACAGGGATGTCGAGTTCATGATAGACCTCGTTCCAGGAACTGTCCCAATTTCTAGAAGACCCTATAAGATGGCACCCTTAGAACTAGCCGAGCTTAAGAACCAACTCGATGAGTCCTTGAAAAAGGGTTTCATCCATCCTAGTTCCTCTCCTTGGGCTTGCCCCGTCCTCTTCGTCAAGAAGAGGGATGGAACGGATCAGATGGTTGTAGATTACCGACCTGTCAACTTGGTCACTATCAAGAACAAGTATCCGCTTCCCAGGATCAATGATATGTATGATCAGCTCGCTGGATCCTCAGTCTTTTCCAAGATGGATTTGAGGTTGGGCTACCATCAAATCAAAATCAGAAACGGGGACATTCCCAAAACGGCCTTTGTTACTCGCTATGGCCAATACGAGTACACCGTCATGTCCTTCGGTTTAACCAATTCCCTAGCCACTTTCTCTCGGTTAATGAACTCGGTATTCATGGAGTATTTGGATAAATTCGTCGTGGTATACCTCAATGATATACTCATCTACTCCAAGAATGAGGAGGAACATGTCGAACATCTAAGGCAGGTATTGACGAAACTTCGAGAGCATTGCCTTTATGCCAAATTCTCCAAGTGTGAATTTTGGTTGCCAAAAGTGACCTATCTAGGCCATGTAATCTCTGGTAAGGGTATTGCTGTCAATCCCGAGCGAGTTCAAGCCGTCCTTGATTGGACTCCACCTGAAACGGTCAAGCAAGTTCAGAGCTTCCTTGGCTTAGCGAGCTATTGCCGCCGCTTCGTCGAGAATTTCTCCAAGGTTGCTAAACCTCTAACTGAACTCCTCAAGAAAGATAAAAAGTTCGAGTGGACCCCACAGTGCGAGTTCAGCTTTCAGGAACTGAAAAGACGCCTGACATCTGCTCCTGTACTGGTACCACCGGATTTCTCCAAGGACTTTATTATCTATTGCGACGCCTCGCGACAAGGACTAGGTTGCATACTCATGCAAGATCGTCAGGTAATTGCCTATGCCTCACGGCAATTACATCCACATGAGGAAAACTATCCCACACATGATCTAGAGCTTGCAGCGGTAGCGCATGCACTTAAAACTTGGCGACATTACCTTCTCGGTAATCATTGCGAGATCTTCACTGATCACCAAAGTTTGAAGTATATCTTCACCCAACTGGATTTGAATCTCAGGCAAAGACGTTGGGTCAAGTTGATCTCGGATTACGACTTAGGTATAACTTACACCCCAGGCAAAGCCAATGTCATGGCTGATGCGCTAAGTCATAAATCTTATTGTAACAACCTGATGTTACAACAAAGTCAACCACTTCTCCACGAGGAATTTCGTAAGCTTAACCTTCACATTGTTCCTCAAGGATTCCTATCCACCCTGGTGGGGAAACCTACCCTTACGGATCAGATCATCAAGGCACAGAAGGTAGATCCGGGAATCTCCCGTATTAAGAGAAACATTCAGAAAGGAGTTGCGAATTGTTTCTCCGTTGATGATCAAGGTGTCGTATACTTTGGAAACTGTTTAGTGGTTCCCAAAGCACGAAACCTGAGGCGGCTGATCCTTAAGGAAGCTCATGAATCCCCTCTCGCTATTCATCCCGGTAGTACTAAAATGTATCAAGACCTACGCCAGCGGTTTTGGTGGACTAGGATGAAGAGCGAAATTGCTCAATACATTGCTAGTTGCGACGTCTGTCGTCGTGTTAAAGCAGAGCATCAACGGCATGCTGGCAACCTTCAACCTTTGGCTATTCCTGAGTGGAAATGGGATAAAATCAGTATGGATTTCATTACTGGGTTTCCTAGGACCAAGAGAGGGAATAATGCCATCTTCGTCGTGATCGATCGTCTTTCCAAGGTGGCCCACTTTCTACCTGTTCGTGAGAGTATAACCGCTAGCCAGCTAGCTGACCTATACATCTCCCGAATAGTGTCTCTTCATGGTGTCCCATTGGAAATTAACTCAGACCGTGGGAGTCTCTTCACCTCTCGATTTTTGGAAAGTTTCCAAAATGCTATGGGAACTCGTCTCTCTTTTAGCACTGCCTTCCACCCCCAATCAAGTGGTCAAGTAGAGCGAGTCAATCAAATTTTGGAGGATATGCTCCGAGCTTCTGTCATCTCATTTAGAATGGATTGGGAGAAATGCCTTCCATTCGCGGAGTTCGCTTATAACAACAGTTATCAAGCTAGCTTGGGCAAAGCTCCTTTCGAATTTCTCTATGGATGAAAATGTCGAACGCCTCTTAACTGGTCAGAAACCGGGGAAAGACAACTCTTTGGCCCGGATATGATTCAGGAAGCAGAAGAGCAGGATCGCATTATTCATGAGAAATTGAAAACAACCCAATCTCGTCAAAAGAGCCACTATGATCATAAACATAAGCTTATGACTTATGAAGTCGGCAAGAAGGCCTACCTTCGGGTTACTCCGTTAAAGGGAACCCATCGTTTCGATCAAAGTAAAATTGGCCCCTTGCTACATTGGACCCTTTTGCATTCTTGCCAAATCAGGAGAAGTTGCCTACCAATTGGAACTACCTCCACATCTTTCCAGAGTTCACGATGTCTTCCACGTTTCTCAACTCAGGTGTTGCTTCGCGGATCCTATTTGTGGAGTGGACCACGAAACGCTTGATCTACAAGATAATCTCTCATATCGGGAATATCCCGTTCGTATCCTTGATCAAACCAAGCGTACCACTCGAGGCCATAACATCAAGTTTCTTAAGGTTCAATGTTCACACCACACTGAAAGGGAAGCCACTTGGGAAAGGGAGGATCGTCTTTGACTCGAGTACCCCACCTTCTTCCCAACGGATCCCAAATCTCGGGACGAGATTCTTTTGAGAGGGGGTGAGTTGTCACACCCTAGCTAGTTCATGCATTAGAGTGTTGCATCATGTTTAAATTCCCAGAAAACTGAAATGGGATGACAGAACCCCCAGCACCCCCCTGGAACAACTAGGGTTTACTAAAAACTTTTCCAATGAACCTGAAATGCCCTTCTAAAAAGTCCACCCTTTTTGTTTTGGGTTAAAACCTTTGACAAAAATGGTGCACACTTTTCTAGGACATCTTAGGGTCATTGGATTAATTCATATAGTATTTGCATTTGGGCATTTAAATGCTATAAGATAATTTAAATGCTCAAATAATCATAAAGTAAAATGTTTACTGTTGGATATATTCTAAGCAGTAGCCATGATTAATTTTATGATTTTTGGAAATGCCCTGGCATTTTTAATAAAGCCCTGAAGTTACAGAAATAATAGAATGAATAAAAAACAAAAAAAGGGAGAGAAAGGAACTAACCTGGCGCAGCCCACCTGGCAGCCCACTGGCCGGCCCAGCACTATGCTGGCCCACGCCAGTCATCGCCTACCTCTTCCAGTAGGGAGAGGAGGGACACGGCGCACGCGCCCGAGCTCGCCACGCCACCTCCCTGCTCGTCTGCTTCACCTGGCCACCGCCTCGACGCCGCGAACGCCTCCTCGGTGCGCCCGACCTGCCCGACACCTCACACTCCCCCCTGCTCTCTCCCTCGCTCCCTCGACGCCATGGCCGTCGCAGTCGTGCCCGCGGCGTCGTGAAACCTGCAGCCACCGCTGTCCACTCGTCGCCTCGCCGTGCCAAAAAGCTTCGCCGTCGTCCACTACTTCGCCTCGACCGATCCCCGAGCGCTCGCTCGCCCCGGAGATGCTGCACCGAGCTCGTTCGGATCTGCCATCGCTGGAGATCCCCCTCGCCGCCCTGCTAATTTCAGCCCCTCCCCGAGCTCGCCGACTCGCTCCTCGTGCTCACCGTGGGCTGCTGATCATCCTCCCCCTCTCCGTTTTCTCTTTTGCACTCCGTGGCGACTGCACCATGCTCACCACTCGCGCCACCGCCTGCGCTCGTCGTCGGCGATGCTCCAGTGACCATTTGGTCCCGGGCATGCGCCCAATGTGCTCCCCGCATCGCGTAGAGCCCCCGTAGCACCTCGTCGCGCTCATTTTCGCACCACAGCCTCATCCCCACCTGCACCCGAGCTTCGGCTGCCGCCGAGCTCGTCGTCGGTGCCACTCCGGCCATTCCCCGGCTGCGCCACCACCATGGTTGGATGCGGACGAGCGTCCGCGTCGCGTAGCTGTGCTCCGTGCGTCAAACGGCGCCTTGTAGGTGAATCCCGAGCCTCGCCGCTGTGTCTGGCCTCGCCGGCGGCTAAACACCGGCGAGTTTGACCCTGTTTGACCGCGTGTGGTCCCAGGTTGACCTCCCCTGAGTCACTGACGTGTGGGCCATGCCCCTTTCTAATTTAGAATTACTTTAGTTAACACTAATTACTTCAGTTAATAGGTTGACTCACTGACATGTGGGCTCTGGGCCTAACTAACCTAGTTTAGTGCTAACGAAACACTAACTAACTCTGTTAGTTAGTTGTTACACTGACAGATGGGGCCCACCGGTCAGGTTTGACCTGGGCTGGCGCCTTTGACCCGCTGACGTCACACTGACGCCAGGCTGACGCAGTAAATCCATTTATGGATTTATTCTTATATAGGAAATTCCAGAAAATAACCAAAACTTCAAAAATTCATAACTTTTAATCTATAACTCCAAATGCAAAGATTTATATATGAAATTTGATCAGAAAATTTCAATATTTCCATCTGTAATGGTTTCATGCATGAAAAAACACTTTAACCTTTCTGTTTAGGTGAAACAAGATAATACAGTTATAATGCTTAAGAACATAAGCTCCCATTTGAATCTTTGATTCAAATGGACCCAATTCAACTTGTTTCACATTGCATTAGGCAGGACACCTCATATTGCCATGTCATAGCATGCATCATTTGTTGCATATTGCCATGTGATGATTGTATTATGTGGTGTCTTTTGTGGTAGATTCTGCCTCCAAGGATACATCTGAGTATCCAACTGAAGGGCAGTACCCTACTACTACTCCATCAGGAAAGCAGCCCCATTGATCATATCAATACAATCCCATGTTGTCGCTTCTGCTCTCATTTACTGCATTAAGACAACAATGTTTCAAACTGCTTTCTGCTGCGGTAGTTGAACCCTTATCCTCTGCATGACCTGTCATTGCCATAGTAACTAGATGAAACCCACTAGCATGTGTAGGAGTTGATTGAGCCATGTATGTGCTTCCTACCTTGCTATGCCTGCTATGCTTAGAGTTGTGTCAGGTCTGGTTCATCTGGGTGATGGGCTAGAGTGAAATGATTACGTCGGTAATGTGAGGGATGTGTTGAACATGATTTGGTAAAGGTATCGATGAGAGGCCATGTAGGAGTACATGGTGGGTTGTTTCATTGAGGCCGTCCCTAAGAACTGAGATCTGTATGTGTGATTTAAGAATCAGTTACTACCATACATTGGGCCCGAAACCAATGGACCCTCTCGGCTTCTTAATCACCCTAGTACTCTGTCCATGAGTTGCAACTAGTTTCTGGTGTTTGTAGGTTATGTGTTGGCGGCCGTGCGTAGCGCTGACCCTAGGGGTGGGCTATGATGCGGTAGATACACCATGGGACGGTGTACCGAGTCACCCGTTTGGTGTCTCAGGAACCCTGTTCACATCGTTCGGGGCCGTATGTGGAAACCTCAGCCGGACTCCCTGCGGATGGAACCTGGATAGGCGATAAACCTCGACTAGAGACTTGAGTGCTTAGGTAGGCCGTGGCCGACACCCTCGTTGGGCTTCCGCTTGAAGGTTGCGGAGTACATGTCATGTAAACGACGGTAAGTGGTGAGAGCATGTATGAAGAAGTACACCCCTGCGGGGTTAACATCATCTATTCGAATAGCCGCCTTCGCGGTAAAGGACTACTTGGTTGCCTATATAGTTCATAGACAAGTTAATGGTTACTACTAAAAGACTCAAGATAAGTGTGAGTACCGAGGATGGCCCTCTCGTAGGATGACGAGGGAGGATCCCCGGTGGAGTATTGTGTTGGTGATTAGTGGACTCGTGTGTGAAAACTATTTTACTAGTAGTGTCTCGTAGGATAGCATAGCCAAGAGTCAAAACTGGCTTGCTGCATTAACTCCACCACCTTCTTGAGAATGAGCATGTATAGTAGGATCTGTTCTAAGACTTGCTGAGTACCTTTGTACTCATGTTGCTTTAATTACTGTTTTCAGATGACAACACCGCCCCCTCCGATGGGTTTTATGTAGACCTTGACGTCGGTGAGTGACTTGCCACCCAGGTGGTGATTCTGGCCATGGAGGGCCCTAGGTAGATAGACAGGCTTCGATAAGCCTTCTTTCTTTCTAGTGTCTGTACTCAGACTATTTGCTTCCGCATGTGCTTGTATGACTTGAGTGTCGGGTCATGTGACCCCTACCTATATGAACATGTTATGTATGGCTCTCCGGAGCCTTTAAATAAAGTACTTGAGTTGTAGAGTTTTGTTGTGATGCCATGTTGTATTTGCACATATCGAGCATATTGTGTGTATGATTGAAATGCTTGGTATGTGTGGGATCCGACAATCTAGTTGTTTATCCTTGGCAGCCTCTCTTATGGGGAAATGTAGTCTGCTCCTTGAGCCATAGTAGTCTGCTACAGCCCGGTTCACCGGAGTCCTGCTAGCCCAGCACTACTGCTCAGGAAACTTGACTGGCCGGCATGTGTTTCACTTCGTTCCTATGTCTGTCCCTTCGGGGAAATGTCACGCGGTGACATCCGGAGTCCTGCCTAGCCTGCTATAGCCCGGGTTCCCCGAAGTCCTATTAGCCTAGTGCTACAGCCCAGATTCACACGCTGATGACCAACATGCTCGATGTGATTCATGTATGCTTGTCCCCATAGGTCTGTGCTGCTTTGGGTTCACGACTTGCCATGTCGGCCTGGGTTCTCTATCATATGGATGCTAGCGACACTATCATATACGTGAGCCAAAAGGCGCAAACAGTCCCAGACCATGGTAATTCGACACCCGTGGGGATACCGTGCGTGAGGCTGCAAAGTGATATGAGGTGTTACCGGCTAGATCGATGTGACTTGGAATCGGGGTCCTGACAGCGTTGGCATCAGAGCTGGACTGCCTGTAGGTTCGTTGAGCCAAACTGGTCGATGTCGAGTCTAGAAATGCTTTAGTTATATGTAGGGGAATTGATTGTGGGAGGGAACGTAAGGATCTTTTACTCCTTTACCTTATGCCCTCTGATCTGAGTCATTCTCTTCTCATTCTACATGGGTTAAGGACTAGGCTCTCTTCTCTCTATCAGGTCCACATGTTACTAATCCGTAGTAGCTTATAGGATTGTGGTTACAAGCCTCAGTACAGTTTCTACTACTTTTAGTATGTTGTCAGTTGAACCAGAACCTTGATATGATGTTGTTGAGTGGTATTGAAAACTGTTGTGGATGTCTCAAATCTTTTTCTAAGCATTTATAGCCGTTATGCTGTCCGATTTCTCCTAGGAAATTCTAATGCCTTTGCATTATCCTGTGCTTTCAGATAGCCATCCGTTCCCAGAACCAAGTGGTTCGTCTGACCCAGTGCCTTGATGTACCCGGTCACACGACCATGTTGGTTCGAGTGATGGTCGAGTCAGGCTATCGATGGTATCCGGAATATACCATCGAGGAGCAGTTCAGAGATTTCAACCAGAGCCAGTACCTTTGTACCGTCAGGATATATCCCTCTTATCCTGGAGCCACTAAGCCCCTTCACTGCTCCTATGGACTTGGGGTCACTATTGAGATGTCTGTGCAGGATGCAGCTTACTCAATGATGACTATCATTCGAGCCAGGACTGCCGTGCTTCAAAACACCGATTTCCACTACATGCCAGCCTCACTTCCTGGAGCACAGGGGTACTATCAGGCTTTGTACTATGACTCTACACATGAGGAGTCACTAATCCGCACCACTGCCGAGATGCTCGAGGATAAGGACCGCGAAAATCGGGCCTTGTGTAAGGAGCTTTTCCACTCTCGTGCTGATCACTGAGCCACTTTGACTTGGTTTGCACCTGCGGTGCAGGCAGGATACATGGACCTGAGGGACCTGTACCCTGTGCGGTCTGGATTGCCAGATTGTATGGAGTGGCGTGATGTAGGAGGCATCACCCCTCCTCGTGGTCCCCGTCTGCCACCGTCTGTGGGACCAAGGCCACATCCGAGTCCCTATGGTCCGCAGGTTCCGTAGGACTGTCTGTTCCCAGATGATCATGTTCCACTTCCATGCTTTGGTGGTGACTTTTATGAGGATTACTACGGAGCCGTCTGAGCTAGCAGTAGTTTCACTAGTACTGTAATAGTTGTATTCTCCACAGTCCTGAGTGACCAATGGGATATGACTTGGTGTGTATCACACTCCGAAGGTGTAGAAAAATAATGTATAGGAGCTTCGAATGCCTCCGATGAGATGTAATGCCTTTCACCGTAGTTGTACTCTAGCCTAGGCTTGTACTAAACTATGTACGATGTGTATGACCAATGGTATATATATGGCAGTTTCTGTATATATGGTGCAATGAGAAGAAATGAAGTACTCGTCGAGATGAACAATTTGATATGCTACATGCCCAAATCGGAGCCACGGATGATGAGATATGATGCGATGAAGGAGGCATAAAAATATGCAGACCTGGGGACTTAGCCATTTGAGAAAAAAAAAGGATGAGCGTAGGATACAAAAAGACGCATCGGGAGGGATTTAGCGGGCTGCTCACCATGGGCCTGGCCCAGTTTGCAGAAGAGGGAGGAGGCAGACGGGCTGATGGAGATGGGCCGGACTCGGGGCCCACGTGGAGTCGGGGAGCCCGATCTGCTCCTCCTCGTTCTCCCGCACGAGCAGGAGGACATGGCTCACCGGCGGCGGCGGTTGAGGAGCTCCGGCAAGGGCTGCGAAGGCCGGGGACGCGCGGGAGGCGCCAGAAACGGGTAGATCGGCGACGGGGCATCCGGATCTGGGGCGGAGGTGACGTGCTCCGGCGATGGCGGCGTCTCCTGCGGAGCTCGTCGGCAGGGCGGCGCGCTGGATCGGGAGGAGCTCCTCTCCTCCTGGATCGGGACAAGGCACGAAGGCGGCGCTAGCGGGAGTGGAGGAGGCGGCGCCGGGCGCTTCCGGTGGTGAGGTGGCGGTGGCCGGCGTCTCTCCGGCAAGGCTCTAGCGGGCGGCGAGCGGGGGCGGTGAAGCCGGGCTTCGGTGGCGGCGCCTTGGGCCCGTGCGGGCCCACGGTGGGCTCCGCGGAACGGCGGCGTGGAGGAGAGAGAGAGGGGCCGACGGAGGTGACGTGGCAACACGTGGTTGGTTGCGGAGGGCGGCGCGGACATGTCCGGCGTGGGAAATTTTGTCCTGTGGCGCGAGGTAGGAGGAGCTAGGGTTTCATCCGCGAGATTTTCGGGGGAGATGACATATATATAGGTAGAGGGAGCTAGGAGAGTCCAAATGACGTGCGGTTTTCGGCCACGCGATCGTGATCGAACGACCGAGATGATAGAGGGGGTTTTGGTGGGTTTTGGGCCACTTTGGAGGGGTGTTGGTCTACAACACACACAAGGCCTTTACGGTTCCTCGGTTAATCGTTGGAGTATCAAAAGAAGTCCAAATGGCACGAAACTTGACAGGCGGTCTACCGGTAGTAAACCAAGGCCGCT
The DNA here is from genome assembly GCF_003073215.2 of Triticum urartu. Taxonomy (NCBI): domain Eukaryota; kingdom Viridiplantae; phylum Streptophyta; class Magnoliopsida; order Poales; family Poaceae; genus Triticum; species Triticum urartu. The sequence goes on from NC_053023.1 coordinate 116,848,780, forward strand.
TGGAAACTCTCGGTCCAATCTGAGAACGTTTAACACCCGCACACGAAAAGGGGTACAAGGGGTCACCGGAGGACATAGGAGCTCCGGATTGCAAAACGGACAACGGGGAAAATGCTCGGATGCATGAGACGAACATGTATGCAAATGAAATGCACATGATGACATGATATGAAATGCATGACATGCAAACAAATGACAAGGCAACAACATCGAATAACTGGAAGACACCTGGCACATCGGTCTCCGGGCGTTACAATGACGGGGCCGGGTTGAATCTGATTTCCCCAGCAGTTGTCAGTAAGCTTCAGATAGGAGAAGAGGCACTGGTACGCGTCGGTCCTAAACAAATGGTTTTTAAGCCCTTTCCGTGATGGCATTTGGAACCGTCGCCAAGTGAGTGTGGGCGGTAGGGGGTCCTTCCCAAACGACCCAAAAACCATCGGGGATATGCCCTCCTGGCACACCCGCTCGGCAAAATGAGGTCGCGTGCGACCGGCGAGTGCTCAAATACGGAAATACGTGCAATAGAGCCAAAAAAATACAATTATACGGCGAAATTGTTTCTGGTCGCAAGTTGTAACACCCCGGATGTAACTTGTCATATTTGTAACTCTAACTCTTGCCTTTTTCGGTTTTAAGTTATGAGATTCCCTTCGTGGTTGGGTTTTGTCTTTGTCTTTCTTTTTGTTCATGTCATGCATTTCATATCATGTCATCATGTGCATCGCATTTGCATACATGTTCGTCTCATGCATTCGAGCATTTTCCCCGTTGTCCGTTTTGCAATCCGACACTCATACGTGCACCGGCGTACCCCCTTTTGTCTCTTTTCGTGAGTGCATGCTAAACGTTCTCAGAATGGACCGAGATTTGTCAAGTGGTCTTGGTACCCCACCAGTAGACCGCCTGTCAAATTCCATTCCATTTGGAGTCTGGTTGATACTCCAACGGTTAACTGGGTAACCGCCAAAGCCTCTTGTGTGTTGCAGCCCAACACCCCTCCAAAACGTCCTAATAACCCATCTAAACCATCTCCATGTCCTCCGCCGTCGGATCACGATCATGTGGGCGAAAACTACACCTCATTTGGACACTCCTACCTCCTCCTAGCTATAAATATGTGATCCACCCCCGAAATTCGGGTCCAAACCCTAACTATCTCCCCTCCGCGCCGCCGGACATGTCCGAAACCACCGGATAGAGCCACCGCCGCCGCCGCTCCCCGCCGATCCCACGCTGACACGTGGAATCTCCGCTGCCACCCGCCGCCGCGGACCGACGAGCCCAGATCGGGCCCGCCCGACCCACCACCGAGACCGCGCCCCCGCGCGTCCCCGCCACCTGGCGCCCGCGCCTCCCGTGCGCCTCTGCCGTTTCACCGCCGCCTCGCCCGCCGCTTCCCCGCCGCCGGTGAGCAGCTCCTCCGATGCCTGTCTCCGCGCCAGCCGCCGCTCGCCGTCGCACGCGCAACCCGGTGCCCCGCGTCATCGGCCCGACCTCCTCCGCCGCCCCCGAGCTCCGGCGACCCCGGGTCCGGTGCCCCGACGACTCCGGCGTCCTCTCCTCACCTCCGGCCGCCTCCCCGCATCTTCTCCGGCGAACTCCGGCCAAATCCTCCTCGGTTCCCGCGCCTGTGGTCAAACCCTTGATCCAGATTCGAGAGGTTGAATTTTGGCTAAGTCCTTTTCTGTGATGATTTATGCTCCTGTTCATTGCCTCGTATCTCCATGACCGTAGCTCCGTTTCATGCATATTATATATTTAAATTTTCATTGTGAGATGCTCTTCATTGCATTCCATTGTGGCATGCTTGTTTGAGTTCATCTTGATGCCCTAATCATTGATGCAAGAGTGCTATAAAATGTTTACTGCTGCTACTTATCAGTTTATGGTGATTTGTCATTTTTATCACATTTGTTGTGTGTTTCATATGGGCATGATCTCTACATGTGTTTTGAACTATGTCATGCCATCTTTACAGAGGTGCTTGTCTTGTATTTTTATGATCCATGTGGTGACTAGCACAAGCACGCAAACTACGCTTCGTGATATTGCTGTTTTCACGGACTTTGGATTTTGCAAAGTCTTGTGCCTGCTGTTATTTTGATGCCACATAAACATGATGCTACAGTGATATCCATGCTTATTTTTAGTTGCTTCAGTAAGGATGTTTTGAACATATGGTTATGCTCTATCCATCCATGCCCCTGTTTGCGATTATGGAGTGCCCTAGCATGTCTTGTTCTTGCTCTACTTTTGCTATATAATGTTCCTGGCAGAATGTTAACATGTTAATCCATATTGCCATGGTTTTTGCTAGTGATCCATGCATGCTATGAACTTTCTTTTTCCATGGTTTTTGCTAGTGATCCATGCATGCTATGAACTTTATTTTGCCATGGTTAGCTTCATGAACATGTCATCGTGCTGCAGGTATGCTTATTTTGTCATGAAAGGCTTTATTATGAGTGGTTTGAGCTCGCAAAGATGCCTTCATAATTCTGTTTATGCCATGCTCTGTTTTCTGCTAAGTCTGAAACTGTTAATAAAACTTGCTATGTTTACATGGGTGCCATCATATCTTCTGTGCATTTTTGGCTCATGATCAGTCACGGACTTTTGTTCTATGCACTTAGTAGATTCATGCCATGCCTTGTGTTGCTATGATAAGTTCCTGTAGCATGTTGTTTGCTAGCTCTAAACATGGCTTCCTGATGTTGTTTTTGACATGTTAGTAATTTCTCTAAGTCTGTGAAGCTGATATCTTTTGCACTTTTGCCATGCTTGTTTGAACCTGCTCTTGTGAGATTTAGCCGTAGTTCGGTGTTCATGTTTTGTCAAGCATCTTGTGTACATCACTGCCATATTTTTTGTTATGTTGGCGTGCAGTAGCTTACTTTCTTTTTGCATTCTAGGTGGCATCATGCTGTTAATCGCAAAATTGTGCCATTCTTGTTTTGCTTGCCATTTGCAAACCGTGCATCCGTTTCCGGTGATCTTTATATCGATTTCACCCGAAATCATCTCATCTTTCCAGCGGCACACTTGGTTTGCCAATTTGATTCCTTGATCATTCTTTCCCTTATGCACACGCATATGCATTTCATATCATGTCTTGCATATCATGCCATGTTTTGCATCATGTTGCTTGTGCATTGCACCGTGATTGATTGTTGGTCCTTTGCTTGTGTTCTTGATTTGGGTAGAGCCAGGAGACGAGTACGTGATCAAGGAACCTGTTGAGTACGCTAACAAGGATCAAGCTTTCGGCAACTCTGAGAATTTTGCAGGCAAGATGACCACACCCTCGAAATCACTTCTATCTTTGCTTGGTAGTTGTTCGCTCTATTGCTATGCTGCACTACCTACCACTTGCTATATCATTGCCTCTCATATTGCCATGTCAATAATCTAACCCACCTTCCTAGAAAACCGTTGTTTGGCTATGCTACCGCTTTTGCTCAGCCCCTCTTATAGAGTTGCTAGTTGCAGGTGAAGATGAAGTTTGTTCCATGTTGGAACATGGATATTGTTGGGATATCATTATTATATCTTATTTACTCTAATGCATCTATATACTTGGTAAAGGGTGGAAGGCTCGGCCTTATGCCTGGTGTTTTGTTCAACTCTTGCCGCCCTAGTTTCCATCATACCGGTGTTATGTTCCTTAATTTTGCGTACCTTACGCGGTTGGGTGTTATGGGAACCCCTTGACAGTTCGCTTTGAATAAAACTCCTCCACCAAGTCCCAACCTTGGTTTTAACATTTGCCACGTAAGCCTTTTCCCTTGGGTTTTCGCGAGCCCGAGGGTCATCTTTATTTTAAACCCCCAGGCCAATGCCCCTCTGAGGTGTCCCGGGGAGTTGAGCTCCGAGGTGTTGTCGTCACAATTTTATCGTTGTAGTTATGGAATACCTAAGTTTGCTGACATCGAAAATCTCTTTTATGCATTTGTTGGTGAGATAACCTCGACGCCACCTAGTACTGGGGAGAGAGTTCAGGAGTATTGCCATAACTCGTATAACGGATGCTTTTCGAAGGTTGAGGTAAATGATTTCCGAAGGTTTATTGGTTATGTCTTGAAGGATGGATACAGCTGGATGTAGGATTTGTTAGTTTTGGGTGAGATATTATGCTTCCCCTGTATCCCCAACACCTGGTTGCATAACCAGAAAGTTTCAGGAGTTTTATAGGTGGGATTTCAAGTAGCTCTAGTATTTCTTCCCGCAGATATTTGGTTTGTGATTGGGTAATCCTTACCACTTATTTGTTCATATCCATACCTTGTTGCTTTATTCATCTACCTTCATCTAAGTGGCTTCTCAACTTAATGGAAGTGTGATGATTTACTTGGGAATTCATTAGTTCATCCTTTTTAGAATGCTAAGACTATATGTTGAAATTTTGATCCATTGATTCAGCTTGAATATATGTCTTTCAAGATGCTAACGGATGTAAACCTCTTCAGGATGGCTCCTCCAACGCGTCAGAATCCGCCACCACCTCCACCTCCGGAGGCATGGCAAGTTGTCATGGCAGCCACCAACACCAACACTCAGATGTTTTTGCAACTCTTGCAGGAGCGCAACCAAGGGCAAGGCAACCATGGAAATCAAGGCCAAGGCAACAATCAACCTTAGTTTGCTACCGTCAACCAGTTCCTCGCAAACCAGCCGAAGTCCTTCAGCAACTGTGTCGAGGCCACAGAAGCCGACGATTGGCTCATAGACATCTGCAAACATTTTGAATGTAGCAATGTCAGACCTGAGGACTTTGTCATGTTTGCTTCGTTTCAACTCAAGGACCAAGCTGCTGAGCGGTATCAACAATACAGAGATTCCATAGGAGGTCGTGTGATTACCTGAGATGATTTCTGCCGAGACTTCAAAGCTCATCACATTCCACAAAGTGTTGCTGAGAGAAAGCGTGAGGAGTTCCGCAATCTCAAGCAAGGCAGCATGTCTGTGTATCAATACAATATCTAGTTTCAGAAACTTGCTCGCTTCTCTAAACAAGACGTCCCTGATGAAAAGAGTATGATTTATCAATTCAGAGGTGGCCTCAAAGAGGATCTGTAGTTAGCTCTCGTGCTTCTTGAGCCGACTGAGTTCGATCAATTCTACAACATGGCACTAAAGCAAGAAGCTGCTCAGCTCAAGTGTGAGGCATCTTAGAAGAGAGTCAGGGATGCAGTTCAATCTTCTTCTTCATCACAAGTGGCAGCTAAGCAACAGAAGTTCTGGTTGCCTCCTCCTCCTCCGTTTTGTCAGCCTTACCAGTAGAAGAGCAAAGGTGGCAATGGATCTTCCCACCCACCCAACCCAGGCTATCAGAACAAAGCTCAGTCTCATACTCCATGGTCAAGTGCTCCTTATCACCGTCCGCTCTAAGAGGTTACTTGCAACAAGTGTCAGCAGAAAGGGCACTATGCAAACAAGTGCTTGAACCAAAGGCGCCTTCTGCCTCCTCCTCCTGTGAGATCTGCCAGCAATGCAGTGGTCAAGCATAATCCCAAGCATGCTAAGGTGAACATGTTGAACGTAGCTCAGGCAGAGGATTCTTTAGAAGTGATCATGGGTAACCTCCCAGTTAACTCTATTCCTGCAAAAGTTCTTTTTGACACTGGTGCATCGCATTGTTTCGTGTCAAGATCACTTTTTTCAAAGCATGACTTCATTTTGGAAATGTCGAGAAAACCCTTGGGAGTTGTTTCTCCGGGCTCTGCTATGAGGGCTACCACGATGATTCCGGATGTTTCCATCAAGATGGGCGACTATAGATTTCTGTCTTCTCCAATGGTTCTTGGTGACTCGGATGATCTAATTCTCGGCATGGACTGGCTTTCTAATCACAAGGCTCAGCTTGATTGTGCTTCTAGGCAGATTCAATTGACACACTCTTCTGAGGATGTGATCATCTATGCCGCTCGTGAAGAAACCATTCAGTTGTTTTCTCTCAATGAGAAGGGCGAGTTGAATGCCATCTCTCAGATCCCAGTCGTTTGTGAATATCAAGACGTCTTTCCAGAAGAGCTTCCGAGAATGCATTCTCACTGCCAGTTGAATTCGTTATCGATCTTGAGCCTGGCATGGAACCTGTTTGCAAACGTCCTTACAAGCTTGGACTAGAGGAGTTGAAGGAGTTGAAGAAACAACTCAATGAAAAAGAGCGTATGGGTCTGATCAGACCGAGTTCATCTCCATGGGGTTGTGGTGTTCTTTTTGTAAAGAAGAAGGATGGAACGGAACGACTCGGCGTCGACTACTGTCCACTGAACAAGAAGACAATAAAGAACAAGTATCCACTTCCCAACATCAATGAGCTATTCAAGCAAATTAAGGGTGCTCAAGTATTCTTGAAGCTTGACCTCCATATGGGTTATCATCAGATTCGCATTCATGAACAAGATATCCCCAAGACAACATTCAGAACAAGATATGGTTCTTATGAATATACTGCCATGTCTTTCGGCCTTGTCAATGCTCCTCCAACATTCTCTCGCATGAGTTCATCTTCAACCCTTATACAAATGATTTCGTTCTGGTGTATCTCGATGATATTTTGGTATTCTCTAAGAATAAGGAGGATCATGCCAAGCATTTGAGATTGGTACTCGACAAACTCAGAGAGCATCAATTCTATGTGAAGTTCTCCAAGTGTGAGTTCTGGCTTGACGAAGTTCTTTACCTTGGTCATAGCATCTCATCCAAGGGCGTCACTGTTAATCCTGAGAAGGTGTCTGCAATTGTGAATTGGGAGCCTCCTCAGAATGTCAAGCAGTTCCGCAGTTTTCTTGGGCTTGCAAGCTATTGTCGAAGATTCATTGAGAATTTCTCTAAGATTGCAAAGCCTCTTTCCAACCTCCTCCAGAAGCATGCGAAGTATGTATGGACGCCTGAATGTGACGTTGCTTTCAACACCCTCAAAGAGAACCTGGTCACAACTCCTGTCTTCACTCCTCCTAATGAATCCAAGCCATTTGAAGTTTTTTGTGATGCCTCCCTGCAAGGTCTCAGTGTTGTGTTAATGCAAGAGAAGAAAGTTGTGGCTTATACCTCTCGTCATTTGAACGAAAGGAACTACCCCACTCATGATCTTGAGTTGGCGGCAGTTGTCCATGCATTATTAACGTGGAGACATCTCTTGTTGGGAAGGAAAGTGGACATCTTCACAGATCATAAGAGCCTCAAGTACATCTTCACTCAGGCCAACCTCAACCTCAGGAAGACTCATTAGGTCGAAATGATTCAAGAATACAATCCGAGTATTGAATATACTCCAGGCAAGGCCAATGTCATTGCAGATGCTTTGAGCAGGAAGGCTTATTGCAACAGCTTAATTCTCAAGCCCTTCTAACCGGACCTTTGTGAAGCTTTCCACATACTGAACCTCCAAGTTGTTCCTCAAGGCTTTGTTGCCAACCTCCAAGTCTCTCCTACTTTGGAGGATCAAATTCGTGAGGCACAACTTCTTGATTCCATGGTCAAGAAGGTGAAAATTGGGATTGACAAGAGCCAACCCAAGTACAAGTGCTATCGCATTGATGACAAAGACACTCTATTCTTCGAGGATCGAATTGTGGTTCCTAAAGGTGATCTAAGGAAAGTCATTATGAACAAGGCGCACAATTCCATTCTATCCATTCATCCTGGAAGTACGAAGGTGTACCGTGACCTCAAGCAGTCGTATTGGTGGACTCGAATGAAGCGAGAAATTGCTCAATTAGTGAATTAATGTGATGTCTGCAGAAGAGTGAAAGTAGAACACCAACGGCCAGCTGGTCTCCTCCAACCTCTTGCTATTCCAGAATGGAAGTTTGGCCATATTGAGATGGACTTCGTGACTGGATTTCCCATGTCCAAGCATGGAAATGATTCTATCTTCGTTGTCATCGACAAGCTTACTAAAGTGGCTCATTTCCTTCCAATCAAAGAATCTATCACAGCGACTCAGCTAGCAGAGCTATACACCTCCAGGATTGTCTCTTTGCACGGCATTCCGCAATTGATATCTTCAGATCGTGGAAGCATTTTCACCTCCAATTTCTGGGACTCCTTCCAGAAGGCCATGGGCACCAACATTCACTTCAGCACAGCTTTCCATCCTCAAACTAGTGGCCAAGTCGAGCGAGTCAACCATATCCTTGAAGATATGCTCAGGGCTTGTGTCATTTCCTTCGGTATGAAGTGGGAAGATTGTCTTCCATATGCCAAGTTCTCCTATAGCAACAGCTTCCAAGCAAGTTCGGGCAAGGCCCCATTCGAAATTCTCTATGGCAGGAAGTGTCGTACTCCTCTCAACTGGTCAGAGACTGGTGAACGCCAACTTCTTGGCAATGACTTAATCACAGAAACTGACGAAATGTGTAAAGTCATCTGTGAAAATCTCAAAGCCGCGCAATCGCGCTGGAAGATTTACTATGTTAGCAAGCACCGTGACTTGGCTTTCGAGATCGGAGACCATGTCTACCTCCGCGTCTCTCCAACGAAAGGCACTCGTTGCTTCGGTATCAAAGGGAAGTTTTCCCCTAGATACGTGGGTCCTTTCAAGATCATTGGCAAAAGAGGCGACCTTGCCTATCAACTTGAGCTTCTGTCCAACTTCGCAAACATGCACGATGTGTTTCACGTGTCACAGCTTCGCAAGTGCTTCAGGACTCCTGAGTGCACCATAAACTTCGAACAAATTGATCTCCAAGAAGACATGTCTTATCATGAGCATCCCGTTGCTATTCTTGAAGAAACCGAGCGCAAGACTCGCAACAAGTCAATCAAATTCCTGAAAGTGAAGTGGTCACACCATTCCGACCGAAAAGCCACCTGGGAACGCGAGGACCAACTCCATTCCGAATATTCAGAGTTCTTTCAGTCCTAGGTCTCGGTACGAGATCCTTTCGTAGTGGTGGAGTGTTGTAACACCCCGGATGTAACTTGTCATATTTGTAACTCCCACTCTTGCCTTTTCGATTTTAAGTTATGAGATTCCCTTCGTGGTTGGGTTTTGTCTTTGTTTTGATTATTTTTCATGTCATGCATTTCATATCATGTCATCATGTGCATCGCATTTGCATACGTGTTCGTCTCATGCATTCCAGCATTTTCCCCGTTGTCCGTTTTGCAATCCGACACTCCTACGTGCACCAGCGTACCCCCTTTTGTCTCTTTTCGTGAGCGCGTGCTAAACGTTCTCAGAATGGACCAAGATTTGTCAAGTGGTCTTGGTACCCCACCGGTAGACCACCTGTCAAATTCTGTTCCATTTGGAGTCCGTTTGATACTCCAACGGTTCCTCCTAGCTATAAATATGTGATCCTCGCCCGAAATTCGGGTCCAAACCCTAGCTATCTCCCCTCTGCGCCGCCGGACATGTCCGAACCAACCGGACAGAGCCACCACTGCCGCCGCTCCGCGCCAATCCCACGCTGACACGTGACATCTCTGCCGCCACCCGCCGCGCGGGCCGGCGCGCCCAGATCAGGCCCGCCCGGCCCACCGCCGCCCCCGCGCCCCGTCGTGTCCTCGCCGCCTGGCGCCAGCGCCTCCCGCGCGCCTCTGCCGCATCACCGCCGCCTCGCCCGCCGCTTCCCCGCCACCGCCTGTCTCCGCGCCAGCTGCCGCTCGCCTTGCGCGCGGAGCCCCATGCCCCGCGTCGTCGGCCCGAGCTCCTCCGCCGCCCCCGAGCTCCAGCGACCCCGGATCCCGCGCCCCGATGACTCTGACGGCCTCTCCTCACCTCCGACCGCCTCCCCGCATCTTCTCCGGCGAACTCCGGCCAAATCCTCCTCGGTTCACACGCCCGGGGTCAAACCCTAGATCCAGATTCGAGAGGTTGAATTTTGGCTAAGTCCTTTTCGGTGATGATTTATGCTCCTATTCATTGCCTCGTATCTCCATGACCGTAGCTCTGTTTCATGCATATCATATATTGAAATGTTTATTGTGAGATGCTCTTCATTTAATTCCATTGTGGCATGCCTGTTTGAGTTCATCTTGATGACCTAATCATTGGTGGAAGAGTGCTATAAAATGTTTACTGCTGCTACTTATCAGTTTATGGTGATTTGTCATTTTGTCACATTTGATGTGTATTTCATATGGGCATGATCTCTACATATGTTTTGAACTATGTCATGCCATCTTTACAGAGGTGCTTGTCTTGTATTTTTGTAATCAATGTGGTGACTAGCACAAGCATGCAAACTAGGCTTCGTGATATTGATGTTTTCAGGGACTACAATGATATCATGTAAACATGATGCTTATTTTGAGTTGCTTCGGTAAGGATGTTTTGTGCCTGCTGTTATTTTGATGCCATGTAAACATGATGCTACAGTGATATCCATGCTTATTTTGAGTAGCTTCAGTAACGATGTTTTGAACATATGGTTATGCTCTATCCATCCATGCCCCTATTTGCAATTATGGAGTGCCCTAGCATGTCTTGTTCTTGCTCTACTTTTGCTATAAAATGTTCCTGGCAGAATGTTAACATGTTAATCCATATTGCCATGGTTGTTGCTACTGATCAATGCATGCTATGAACTTTCTCTTGCCATGGTTAGCTTCGTGAACATGTCATTGTGCTGTAGGTATGCTTATTTTGTCATGCAAGGCTTTGTGATGTGTGGTTTGAGCTCGCAAAGATGCCTTCATAATTCTGTTTATGCCATGCTCTGTTTTTCTGCTAAGTCCGAAACTGCTAATAAAACTTGCTATGTTTACATGGGTGCCATCATATCTTCTCTGCCTTTTTGGCTCATAATCAGTCAGAGACTTTTGTTCTATGCATTTAGTAGATTCATGTCATGCCTTGTTTTGCTATGATATGTTCCAGTAGCATGTTGTTTTCTAGCTCTAAACATGGCTTCCTGATGTTGTTTTTGACATGTTAGTAATTTCTCTAAGTCTGTGAAGCTGATATCTTTTGCACTTTTGCCATGCTTGTTTGAACCTGCTCTTGTGAGATTTAGCCATAGCTCAATGTTCATGTTTTGTCAAGGATCTTGTGTACATCACTGCCATATATTTTGTTGTTATATTGGGGTGCAATAGCTTATTTTCTTGTTGCATTCTAAGTGGCATCATGATGTTAATCGCAGAATTGTGTCATTCTTGTTTTTCTTGCCATTTGCAAACCGTGCATCCGTTTCCGGTGATCTTTATATGATGTCACCCGAAATCATCTCATCTTTCCAGCGGCACACTTGGTTTTCCAAGTTGATGCCTTGATCATTCTTTCCCTTCCGAAGCACGCATATGCATTGCATATCATGCCTTGTTTTGCATCATGTTGCTTGTGCATTGCACTGTGATTGATTGTTGGTCCTTTGCTTGTGTTCTTGCTTTGGGTAGAGCCAGGAGACGAGTACTTGATTGAGGAAACTGTTGAGTATGCTAACGAGGATCAAGCTTTCGGCAACTCCGAGAACTTTGCAGGCAAGATGACCATACCCTCGAAATCACTTCTATCTTTGCATGCTAGTTGTTCGCTCTATTGCTATGCCGCGCTACCTACCACTTGCTATATCATTGCCTCCCATATTTCCATGTCAAGCCTCTAACCCACCTTCCTAGCAAACCGTTGTTTGGCTATGTTACCGCTTTTGCTCAGCCCCTCTTATAGCGTTGCTAGTTGCAGGTGAAGATGAAGTTTGTTCCATGTTGGAACATGGATATTGTTGGGATATCATTATTATATCTTAATTACTTTAATACATATATATACTTGGTAAAGGCTGGAAGGCTCGGCCTTATGCCTGGTGTTTTGTTCCACTCTTGCCGCCCTAGTTTCCATCATACCGGTGTTATGTTCCCTGATTTTGCGTTCCTTACGCGGTTGGGTGTTATGGGAACCCCTTGACACTTTGCTTTGAATAAAACTCCTCCAGCAAGGCCCAACCTTGGTTTTAACATTTGCCACCTAAGCCTTTTCCCTTGGGTTTTCACGAGCCCGAGGGTCATCTTTATTTTAAACCCCCGGGCCAGTGCCCCTCTGAGTGTTGGTCCAAACTAGAGCACCGTGCGGGACCATCCCTTGGCAACTTGGGTTATGTTGGTTCCTGTATTCTTAGCTTATCCGGTGTGCCCTGTGAACGAGATATGTGAATCTCCTATCGGGATTTGTCGGCACAGTCGGGTGGTCTTGCTGGTCTTGTTTTACCATTGTCGAAATGTCTTGTAACCGGGATTCCGAGACTGATCGGGTCTTCTCGGGAGAAGGAATATCCTTCATTGACCATGAGAGCTTGTGATGGGCTAAGTTGGGACACCCCTACAGGGTTTGAACTTTTGAAAGCCGTGCCCGTGGTTATGTGGCAGATGGGAATTTGTTAATATCCAGTTGTAGAGAACTTGACACTTAACTTAATTAAAATGAATCAACCGCGTGTGTAGCCGTGATGGTCTCTTTTCGGCGGAGTCCGAGAAGAGAACACGGTCTTGTGTTATGTTTGAACGTAAGTAGCTTCAGGATCACTTCTTGATCACTTATAGCTTCTCGACCGTGCGCTGTTTCTCTTCTCGCTCTCATTTGCGTATGTTAGCCACCATATTACTAGTGCTTGCTACAGCTCCACCTCACTACCCCTTTCCTACCCATAAGCTTAAATGGTCTTGATCTCGCGGGTGTGAGATTGCTGAGTCCTTGTGACTCACGGATACTTCCAAACAGTTTCAGGTGCCGAGGATACCAGTGCAGGTGACGATTCCAAACTCAAGTGGGAGTTCGACGAGGATTCGGGCCGTTACTATGTTTCTTTTCTGGATGATCAGTAGTGGAGCCCAGTTGGGACGATCGGGGATCTAGCATTTGGGGTCGTCTTTCTTTATTTTGGTTTCATAGTCGGACCTTTGATTGTACCTTGGATGATGTATGGATTATTTATGTATTGGTGAAGTGGCGATTGTAAGCCAACTCTTATCCCTGTCTTATTCAGTACATGGGATGTGTAAAGATTACCCCTCTTGCGACAAACCTTCCATGCGGCTATGCCTCTAAGCCGTGCCCCGACACGTGGGAGATATAGCCGCATTGTGGGTGTTACACAAGTACATCCCACACAGTCACTCCCCGCTAAATGTTTCCGTTCGTATGTACATCCCACATAGTTGCTCCAAGGAAAACGTTTCCATTCACAAGTACATCACACACAATTTTTCCCGTTAAATCGTTTGCGTTATTGAATGTATCACACACTGTCCGTACAAGAAACTCTGTGGCAAAGGTTGTCCATCACACATAGTTTTTATGTGGTAAACGTTTGCGCAAGGTGGCCTAACGCAAATAGTTTTCAAGAGAAAGTCATGTGTGATTGTTCATTGATCCAACACGGTTTATTCCTAGAAACTGTGTGCGTTGCCTAAGGTCATCGCCCATGGTATTTTTTCAACAACCGTTTGCAATAGCAAAACCCAATTAGCAGGCTAATTCGCCATTAGCAGGATAATTTCCCTATTATTAATAATCCATTTATTAATCTAATTGACATTCATATTAAACACATAATATATTTCATTTCCATATTAAGGAAGCAGAATTTCATAATTGAAATACATCAGAGTACAACATGATATAGCTTCAGCACTCAGCTACCCCATTACACAACTGCACCAACACCAGGTTTCACATGCAACATGTAGAACCTTTCGAAATTAGCATCATAGACGGTATATAGACAGATGCATCTCATCTAGAAAACTGCTGAAGCGGAAGGCGAATATTGAGCCTTCATTCATGTTGAAGGTCTTTGCAACTTTAGGCCAGTGCCTGTGGACAATTGACCGTCTGTCCTTCGTCCTCTTCAGGAGCACTTCAGTAATGAACTGTGGGTGTTGTATGAAAGCCTTCCTCGCCTCCTGGCCATAGAGGTGGGTTGAGAGGTAATCATCAGTGAACTACTTTGGAAAGGCCTGAAAACAAGGATGTGCATAAATATCTTCTCTATATTGGAAATGGGGCAAAGGAATAAAAAAAGGCAAGGTATAATAGTTAGTACCATCTTGTAGTGAACTGATGTCTTCTTCATTGTGCAAACAAAGATCTTGTTGTTTTTGTCGCTAATTTCTTTATCCTAACAACCTTTCTGATTTTCTTGATTTGATTGATATTCATGGACAACTCATTTCCCCATATGCAAAAAGGGTCGAACAGTGGGTCAAAACCTCTGACAACAGGACCTACATGTGCGAGACCAAATTGTTAAAAACCAATATATTAGAATGGTTCCTGCAATTTCACAATAATGTGCTATTAAACAATGGACCATGCACGTGCTAACCTCGATTGTAAACCTCAGTGCTTCCCATTGTTTCCCTGCAACACATATAAGGTAGTTAGTCATCAGGATAAGTATTTACTACAGCCAAATTCAATTTATTCCTCACATGGTATACAATAACAGAATGCACCCACGACTGTTGAACATCAAATTGCAGAATTGAACCAAACAGTTAACGAAACACCGCAACACAAATGAACCAAACATTAACTGAGCACCACATTGCACAATGTATAACCAAACCAAGCATGCTTGACAACTTGGAAATATAGCAATTGTATTTGTTTCTCATGTATTTTGTAAAGATAAATTCAATTTATTTCTCACATGGAAGACAATACAAAATTGCAGCCTGAAGAATTGAACATCACATTTGCAAAATTGAACCAAACAGTTAACTAAAGATGGCAACTAATTAACAAAATAGTTAATAAGTGAGCACCACACTGCACGACATATAGAACATATACACGAGAGCAACATATTGCATGGTAAAATTAGATAGCACAATTCACTAGAATTTGTGAAGGAAATGTAGGAGAAGCACACACAACGGGTAAACCGAGCATGCTTAACCAACATAGCTAGCAAATGGCTAGGTGATCCTCCAAGATCTGGGGGTCGGCACGAATGGCAGCCATCGCGACCTCATCCGCGCATGTGACCGCGACTTGCTTCTCCACTTCCAAATGCTCCTTGAGATACTGGCTATACTGTGTGGACCATGGCTTAGGGCCGCGCTTATTTCATGGAGGGGTCGGTGATTTGGGTGGAAGGTGTCGCGCTCACGCCGATAGTCGGGGCATGTGGGATGTGGAAGGAGGAGGAGGATGGGGGTCGCGTGTGGATTACCTGCTTGGATAGGCGAGGCCGAGCAGTGTGAAGGAGGGTCACCGGCGAGGAGGCGGCTGCGCTGCAAGCAAGGAGTGAAGGTTTCAACTTGGAAAGGAAGGCGGAAACAGGGGAAATGTGTCTTTTGGTAAGGGGCGGGGAGGCCACGGAAGCCAAAAAATTGGAATCGCTTCAGCGAAAAAACTGGCGCGCAAAGTGTCATCAGACACGGTCCCATATTCAGAACTATGTACGATATGTGAACATCACAAACGAATCAGATAGCTTAACCCGTGTGTGATGAGTTTGAACGTCAAAAATTTTGGTTCGAATTTCACTGGTTACAGTGGTCATCCACGTCACTTCATAATTTGCGTACACTACAGAGACTAACTTCTTAATCCAGCAAGTTCAACAATTAAACAGAGCTAGCTGACCTAAACATTACTCTAACAAATTAAATACCGGTGCTCTTAATTAAACAAAACAAAGAGTACTACTACGGCTGGTGCTCGTCGTTCTCCGCCGCCTCCATGTCCAGCTCGCGCCCGACGGTCTCCTGGGGAAGGGGCTCCGTGGCATCCATCACACCATACTCGGCAAGCATCTCGCCATCCGTGTCCGCCATCTCTTTGGAAAAGGCCACCACGAGCTGGGCGTGGGCAGACGCAATCTGCGCTTGGACGGGCTCCGTCGTTGCAAGGTATGCGGCAGAGGAATGGACGGCTGCTCGAACGCTCTCGGCGACTGCCAGCTCTTCGGCCGTGGGTTGCCGACCGTTGTCAGAGCAGCTTCGTTCGATTTATGCGGTGACCGTCAGGAGCTGGGCGTGGGCGGCCATGACATGGTCGTGGGCGGCCTCCATCGGGGCTAAGGCCGCCGCTGCAGAATGGACAGCTGATGTGCCACTCTCGCCAGTTGTTATTCCCGAGCCAGATGTTGCTGCCGCCACATGAGAAGCAACAACGGCCGTTTGGGCTGCCATGGCCGCCTGGCCGCAGATTGCAGCCGTGCTCATGCACCTTGTTAGCATGTGCATGGCGGATGTGGCCACGCTCTCGCCGGAGTGGGCCACCGAAGTTGCCCTCACGACGCGGGTCCACATGCCCATCTTTCACCGGCGACGATTGAACAGTGAAATGATATTTGGGGAGCGAGCTAGTGTGCTTGAGACGCCGGCTATGGACTATAGCCGATGCACCTTCTCGCGTAAGCCATAGGCATACTATACACCGACGGTGCTCCAGGATATTTTGTGTTGCATCTCACACGGTTGGTGATAATAAACTGTGTGCGATCTACTTGATTTTTCATCTTGATTTGAATTACATAATGGGGTCACAGCGGCAATGGACGGTGTTTGAATTGCTAGACTTTTTATCTAGAATGAACATGCAACTATATGTGTGTCATAAAAGAACTGGAATTATTCAGGGTTCGTTTGACCATTTTATACATTAAATTGGGTTTCTAGCCATTTCAAGTGCACAATTCAAAATTAAACTACATGCACATGCTCTGGTGCACCAACATGGGTTGTAAAATCATATATGCGTCCATGGATTTATGCTTGTCTCCCATGCAAGAAATGGGGATGAAATTCGAACACCACGGCACCGTGGCTCTCCGTCAAACGTCGACGTACTTGCTTTTGTAATTCTATTAAATCCAAAATCCGTCCGAAATTCGTGGAACTTGGCATGCTATCATGGAGCGGCATCACCATGCCGTGGTAAAAATTTAGTCCCATTTTGGGCAGGTTTGGGAATAAGCTTCTAATAAACTAGAGCTTTTCACGCAACAAATGTGATGGTTTCGGTAGTGAACGTTTCACCTTTCTGGACGAAACGATATCCGTTGCCACTTCTCGATTTCAAATTTTTTTCCTAGTGTCAACATAGAACAAGAGGAGTGTTGTGTCAATTTTTGGGATTTTTTGGGGTTCGCTTGGACATTTTTATACATTAACTGAGTTTTTTGTGCATTCATGTGCATAATTCAAATTTGAACTATAGGCACATGCTATAACACATATAAATTATTTGAAAATTTAAATATGTGTCCTTGGTTGCCTGCTTAGGTCCCATGCAAGAAATGGGAATGAATGTCTAACACACTGCCACCTTCACTGGACCACAAACATTGAGATACCTGGTTTTTAAATTCTAGTAAATCCAAAATTTGTCTGAAATTCTTGAAACTTGGCATGCTATCATGGAGCGGCATCAACATGCCGTGGTAAAATTTTTGTCCCATTTGGGGCTGGTTTGGGTATATACTTCTCACAAACCAGAGCTTCTCACAACAAGCATGATGGTTTGGGTAGGGAACGTCCCACCTTTGGGGACGAAATGATATCCATTGCCTCTTATTGCTTCCAAAAAATTTCTCGTATCAACATAGAACAACAGGAGTGTTGTGTCAATTTTTGTGATTTTTTGGGGTTCGTTTGGACATTTTTATGCATTAACTGAGTTTTCAATGCATTTATGTGCATAATTCAAATTTGAACTACATGCACATGCTCCAGTGCATATAAATTGGTTGAAAAATCAAATTTGTGTCCTTGGGTGCATGCTTAGGTCCCATGCAAGAAATGGGAATGAATTTCAAACACTAGGGCACCATTAATTGCTGGCAAAAGATTGTGATGCCTGGTTTTTAAATTCTAGTAAATCCAAAACTCGTCTGAAATTCATGACACTTGGCATGCCATCATGGAGCGGCATCAACATGTCGTGGTCAAAAATTATTCCCATTTGGGGCAGGTTTGGGTATATGCTTCTCACAAACCAGAGCTTCTCACAACAAGCATGATGGTTTCGGTAGGGAACATCCCACCTTTGGGGACGAAATGATATCCACTTCCTCTTATTGCTTCCAAAACTTTTCTCGTGTCAACATAGAGCAACAGGAGTGTTGCGTCATTTTTTGTGATTTTTCGGGGTTCATTTGGACATTCTTATGCATTAACTAAGTTTTCAATGCATTTATGTGCATAATTCAAATTTGAACTACATGCACATGCTCCAGTGCATATAAATTGGTTGAAAAATCAAATTTGTGTCCTTGGGTGCAAGCTTAGGTCTCATGCAAGAAATGGGAATGAATTTCAAACACCAGGGCACTGTTAATTGTCGGTAAAACATTGAGATGTCTGGTTTAAAAATTCTAGTAAATCCAAAACTCGTCTGAAATTCATGAAACTTGGCATGCCATCATGGAGCGGCATCAACATGTCGTGGTCAAATTTTTGTCCCATTTAGGGCAGGTTTGGGTATATGCTTCTCACAAACCAGAGCTTCACACAACAAGCATGATGGTTTTGGTAGGGAACGTCCCACCTTTGGGGACGAAACAATACCCATTCCCTCTTATTGCTTCCAAAAAATTTCTCCTGTCAATGTAGAACAGCAGGAGTGTTGTGTCATTTTTTGTGATTTTTTTCGGGTTCGTTTGGACATTTTTATGCATTAACTCAGTTTTCAATGCATTTATGTGCATAATTCAAATTTGAACTACATGCACATGCTCCAGTGCATGTAAATTGGTTGAAAAATCAAATATGTGTCCTAGGGTGTGTGCTTAGGTCAAATGCAAGAAATGGGAATGAATTTTAAATACTAGAGCACTGTTGATTGCCGGCAAAACATTGAGATGCCTGGTTTTTAAATTCTAGTAAATCCAAAACTCGTCTGAAATTCATGAAACTTGGCATGCTATCATGGAGCGGCATCAACATGCCGTGGTAAAAATTTCTCCCATTTGGGGCAGGTTTTGGTATATGCTTCTCACAAACTAGAGCTTCTCACAACAAGCTTGATGGTTTGGGTAGGGAATGTCCCACCTTTGGGGACGAAACGACATCCATTGCCTCTTATTGCTTCCAAAAAATTTCTCATGTCAACAAAGAACAACAGGAGTGTTGTCTCAACTTTTGTAATTTTTTGGGGTTCGTTTGGACATTTTTATGCATTAACTGAGTTTTCAATGCATTTATGTGCATAATTCAAATTTGAACTACATGCACATGCTCCAGTGCATATAAATTGGTTGAAAAATCAAATCTGTGTCCTTGGGTGCATGCTTAGGTCCCATGCAAGAAATGGGAATGAATTTCAAACACCAGCGCACCGTTGATTGCCGGCAAAACATTGAGATGCCTTGTTTTTAAATTCTAGTAAATCCAAAACTCATCTGAAATTCATGAAACTTGGCATGCTTTCATGGAGCGGCATCATCATGTCGTGGTAAAAATTTTGTCCCGTTTGGGGGAGGTTTGGGTATATGCTTCTCACAAACCAGAGCTTCTCACAACAAGCATGATGCTTTCGCTAGGGAATGTCACACCTTTGGGGACGAAATGATATCCATTGCCTCTTATTGCTTCCAAAAAATTTCTCGTGTCAACACAGAACAACAGGGAGTGTTGTATCAATTTTTGTGATTTTTCGGGGTTCGTTTGGACATTTTTATGCATTAACTGAGTTTTCAATGCATTTACGTGCATAATTCAAATTTGAACTGCATGCACATGCTCAAGTGCATATAAATTGGTTGAAAAATCAAACATGTGTCCTTGGGTGCATGCTTAGGTCCCATGCAAGAAATGGGAATGAATTTCAAACACTAGGGCACCATTGATTACCGGCAAAATATTGAGATGCCTGGTTTTAAATTCTAGTAAATCCTAAACTCGTCTGAAATTCATGAAACTTGGCATGCTATCATGGAATGGCATTGCTACCTCTTGAGCACTATGTTGGTTTTCCCTTGAAGTTGAAAGGGTGATGTAGTAACGTAGCGTAAGTATTTCCCTAAGTTTTTGAGAACCAAGGTATCAATCCAGTAGGAGATCACGCTCAAGTCCCATGCACCTACACAAACAAATAAGAACCTCGCAGCCAACGCAATAAAGGGGTTTTCAAGCCCTTCTCGGTCACTTACAAGAGTGAGATCTGATAGATATGATAAGATAATATTTTTGGTATTTTTATGATAAAGAGAAATAAATATGCAAAGTAAGATAAACGGCAAAGGGAATGACTAAGTATTGGAAGATTAATATGATGAAAGATAGACCCGGGGGCCATAGGTTTCACTAGTGGTTTCTCTCATGAGCATAAGTATTATGGTGGGTAAACGAATTAATGTCGAGCAATTGATAGAATTGAGCATAGTTATGAGAATATCTAGGTATGATCATGTATATAGGCATCACGTCCGAGACAAGTAGACCGAAACGATTCTGCATCTACCACTATTACTCCACACATCGACCGCTATCCAGCATGCATCTAGAGTATTAGGTTCATAAGAACAGAGTAACGCCTTAAGCAAGATAAAAGAATTCAGAAGGAGAATCAAAAATTGTCCATAGATAATCTGGATCATAAACCCACAATTCATCGGATCTCGACAAACACACCGCAAAATAAGATTACATCGAATAGATCTCCAAGAAGATCGAGGAGAACTTTGTATTGAGATCCAAAGAGAGAGAAGAAGTCATCTAGCTAATAACTATGGACCTGTAGGTCTGAACTAAACTACTCACACATCACTGGAGAGGCCATGGAGTTGATGTAGAGGCCCTCCGTAATCAATTCCCCCTCCGACGGAGCTCCAGAAAAGGCCCCAAGATGGGATCTCTCGGGTACAGAAGGTTGAGGCGGTGGAATTAGATTTTTGTGGTGCTCCTGGATGTTTGGGGGTACGTGGATATATAGGAGGAAGAAGTACGTCGGTGGAGCAACAGAGGGCCCACGAGGGCGGAGTGCGCGCCCCCTGCCTCGTGCCTTCCTCCCTTGTTTCTTGATGCCCACTCCAAGTCTCCTGTATCATGTTTGTTGAGATAATCACGTTCCCGAAGGTTTCGTTCCATTTGGACTCCGTTTGATATTCCTTTTCTTCGAAACCCTAAAATAGGCAAAAAAACAGCAATTTGGGCTGGGCCTCCGGTTAGTAGGTTAGTCCAAAAAATGATATAAAGTGTAAAATAAAGCCCATTGACATCCAAAATAGATAATATAATATCATGGAGCAATCAAAAATTATAGATATGTTGGAGACGTATCAAGCATCCCCAAGCTTAATTCATGCTCATCCTCGAGTAGGAAAATGATAAAAGAAGAATTTTTGATGTGGAATGCTTTCTAACATATTTCTCAATGTAATTTTTCTTAATTGTGGCATGAATGTTCAGATCCGAAAGATTCAAGATAAAAGTTTAATATTGACATAAAGATAATAATACTTCAAGCATACTAACTAAGCAATCATGTCTTCTCAAAATATCATGGCCAAAGAAAGTTATCCCTACAAAATCATATAGTCTGGCTATGCTCTATCTTCACCACACAAAATATTTAAATCATGCACAACCCCGATGACAAGCCAAGCAATTGTTTCATACTTTTTATGTTCTCAAACTTTTTCAATCTTCACGCAATATATGAGCGTGAGCCATGGATATAGCACTATGGTGGAATAGAATGGTGGTTGTGGAGAAGACAAAAAGGAGAAGATAGTCTCACATCGACTAGGCGTATCAACGGGCTATGGAGATGCCCATTAATAGATATCAATGCGAGTGAGTAGGGATTGCCATGCAACGGATGCACTAGAGCTATAAGTATATGAACGCTCAACAAAAGAAACTAAGTGGGTGTGCATCGAACTTGCTTGCTCACGAAGACCTAGGGCATTTTGAGGAAGCCCATCATTGGAATATACAAGCCAAGTTCTATAATGAAAAATTCCCACTAGTATATAAAAGTGATATCATAGGAGACTCTCTATATGAAGAACATGGTGCTACTTTGAAGCACAAGTGTGGAAAAGGATAGTAGCATTGTCCCTTCTCTCTTTTTCTCTCATTTTTTTATTTGGGCCTTCTTTAGTTTTTTTCTTGTTGGCCTCTTTTCTCTCTCTTTTTTTTCATCCGGAGTCTCATCCCGACTTGTGGGGGAATCATAGTCTCCATCATCCTTTCCTCACTTGGGACAATGCTCTAATAATGATGATCATCACACTTTATTTACTTACAACTCAAGAATTACAACTCAATACTTAGAACAAAATATGACTCTATGTGATTGCCTCCAGCGGTGTACCGGGATGTACAATGATGCATGAGTGACATGTACGAAGAATTATGAATGGTGGCTTTGTCACAAATACGATGTCAAGTACATGATCATGCAAGCAATATGACAATGATGAAGCGTGTCATAATAACGGAATGGTGGAAAGTTGCATGGCAATATATTTCGGAATGGCTATGGAAATGCCATAATAGGTAGGTATGGTGCACTACAAAAAAAAGACACATCCGTGACATTTTGGGCCGAACGAAATTTTTTTCTGTCATACATATGACACTTCTATGAAGATAATTGTGACAAAACTCGGTATCATCATAGATGTGGTGGGCTCCTACTTCTATGACAAAAAATCATGACAGAAAATGGGCTTTTCGTCCTGGGCGGACCGGAGACGCAGCTGCATGATATTCTTTGGGCCGTCCATGACAGAAACAACCGTGGTAGAAGCGAGGGGGAGGAAAATTTCGGGGAGTTCCCGGTTACGGTGGGAGGTCGGGGCCGAGCGATGCGCGTTTCTCTCGTACACGTACGCGCATGTGTGCGAGGCGTTGGCTCTAACTGAACCCGAGCGAGGCGTTGGGCTCTAACTGAACCCAAGTGATTGCACTGCAGGCTACACGTTACTGAACCCGAGCGAACGATCGATGGCTATTAACTGAACCCGATCAAGCGATTCCTTCGCTACTGCTGCTAACTGAAGCCGATCGATTGGATGAATAGTGAGCGTTGCGGGGGGGATGAACAGTGAGCGGTGGAGTTGCCTCTGGATGAACAGGACCCCGTGGTGTGGAGGGCTGGA
This sequence comes from Triticum urartu, assembly GCF_003073215.2. Lineage (NCBI taxonomy): Eukaryota > Viridiplantae > Streptophyta > Magnoliopsida > Poales > Poaceae > Triticum > Triticum urartu. The sequence goes on from NC_053023.1 coordinate 116,871,792, forward strand.
TGAATAGTAGACGGTGGAGGGGTGCCCGTGGAGGGCTGGTTGAACAGGACCCCGTGGTGTGGAGGGCTGGATGAACAGTAGACGGTGGAGGGGTGCCTTTGGAGGGGTGGTTGAACAATAGCCGGTGGAGTAGCGCGCGGTGGAGCTGGATGAACAGGAGCCCGTGGAGGCTGGAGGAGGTCGACGGTAGCCCGTGGAGGCTGGAGGAGGTTGACGGTGGAGATGAACAGTATCCCGTGGAGTCCCGTTTTGCGGTACGCCACACCCCTCCCGATGAACAGGACCCCCGTTTCGACCGTAGGAGCTCTGTTTCGTCCGTTTTGCGGTACGACACACCCCTCCTGATCAACAGGACCCCCGTTTCGATCGTAGGAGGTCCGTTTCATCCGTTTTGCGGCATGCCACACCCCTCCCGATCAACAGGACCCCCGTTTCGACCATAGGAGGTCCGTTTCCTCCGTTTTGCGGTACGCCACACCCATCCCGATCAACAGGACCCCATTTCGAACGTAGGAGGTTCGTTTCCTCCGTTTTGCGGTACGCCAGGCCTCGTTTCCATCGCCTGTTCCGTCAAAGCCCTCCCGATGAACACGACCATGCATTCCGTTCTGACCCTGCCGGTTGGCTCCCACGCATTCCGTTGCCTCCCGATGAACACGACGCATTTCGTTGCCTCCCCATGAACACGACGCATTCTGTTGCCTCCCCATGAACACGACGCATTCCGTTGCCTCCCCATGAACACGACGGCGTTGTTTCTCCGTTCTGACACAGCCATGTACACGAGCCCTGGACGTACGTATGCGCGAGTAGGCGTTCGAGACCCCGCCCGTATGTTCACATATGTGGCCGTATTTTCTTTCTTGCACCCTGGCTGCTGTATGTACGTGTACAGGCTACGTGCGCGCCTCTACTACGACACGTACGTGCCTCTACTATGACATGTGCGCGCCTCTACATCCACCAGTATATATGTACATACACGTTCGCGACCAGAATGACAACGCTATGTACGCTTCGACCAGGTGGGTCCCGACTCTCAGGCACTTCCTTGCGTGCGAAGATGTAGCTCGTGGGTCCAGCAGTCAGGGGGGTGAATCGTTTTTTTTGCCCAGACGCACTTCCTTGCGTGCGAAGATGTAGCTGGTGGGTCCCAGCAGTCAGGGGGCGAATCGTTTTTCTTTTGCCCGGATGCACTTCCTTGCGTGCGAAGATGTAGCTGGTGGATCCTAGCAGTCAGGGGGAAACGTTTTTCTCACGAAATATGGTGGCCCGTCCGGTGGGTCCCTGCTGTCAGGTGGATGAATTATTATTTTGCGCGTAATAAGGAGGCACTTCCTTGCTGCGGCCGTGGACCCAGCTGTCAGCCTCTCCACGTACAGTCCACGTTCGATGGAAGTCGTTCCCAGACCACGTTGACCATGCTACGCCGAGAGCACCATGGCGGTGGACGACGGCAAGGACTAGAAAGGGGACGACTCAGAGCCGGGGAAGAGACGGCAGTGAATGCCCACGCGAAGAGGAGTACAAGGGTTCACTGGTTCGGCTGCGGTGTGAGGCTGCTGTCGCCGCGGAATAACAGGGGGTGTGGGTGAGTGGAGGGATGGCCTGGCCAGCGGTGGGAGTAGTAGGGGGCGATGAGGCCTCCGCAGCTTCACAGCCGGCCACGGGAGGCAGGAGCACGCGGCACGACCGGCGCTGGTTTGGGCAGCTGGAGCAAGAAGACCAGAGGTTGAAGAAGCACTACGGCCATTTGATGAACATCGTATGGTAACAGGAGCTAGAATCATTCATATTGACTAAGTTGACAAAGCCCTCAGTCCCCGTCAACTTGGTAGGCCCACAAGTCAGCCTCCCACTATGCTGGGTTCCAGCTGGCAGGGGGAATATTCATTTTTTGTGCGTAATAAGGAGGCACTTCCTTGCGTGCGAACATAGCTAGTGGGTCCGACATGTCAGTGGGGGGCACGTTATTTTCGCGAAATACAGAGGCCCTTCTGGTGGGTCCTAGATGTTAGGTGGAGGAATCATTATTTTGCGCGTAATAAGGAGGCATTTCCTTGTGTGCGGCCGTGGACCCCGCTATCAGCCTCTCCACGCACTGTCTACTTCCGAAGGTGTCGTTCGTTTACCACGTTAACCACGCCGCGCCGAGCGCATCCAAGGTGGTGGACGACGGCGAGGCCCCGGACAGCAACGAGCCGGAGATGGGAAGATGCGGGAGTAGAGTCACAGACGGAGAGGTGTACGAGGGTTAACTGGTTCTAGTGCGGTATGGTTCAGCAGTCGGTCGAGAAGAACAGGAGGTGTGGAGGGGTGGAGGGATGGCCTGGCCAACGGTGGAGTAGTGCTTCATAGCGAAGCGTGCTAAGCAGAGCTGCTAGCAGCAGGAGGCGGGAGGTGGTCCCAGCGGCGCTGGAGGAAGAGTACGAGAGATTGAAGATGGATGCCGGTCTTTGGATGTAAATCCAACGGCTAGCATGTCAGAATCATTTGTTGACTAAATTGACAACGACTTGCGTTGGCTTCGACCTATTGGCCCAAATTTCAGCCTCCAAAAATGTGGCACGTATTCAACCCATTTTTTTTCTTCAGAATTTACAGTCTTTTTTTTGCGCGGTAGAATTTACAGTCAATTTAATCTTTTTTTTGAATTACAGCCATTAGCTGGGCTAGGTGAACAAATAATGTAGCGTCCATGCGGCCCATTTATTTTATTTCCTAAAAAATTAGAGGCCATTTGCACTCTCTCGAAATACACGATTTTGCTGGGCTGATTCTAATTATAATGTTGGGTTGGGCTAGCAATGTTATCAAAAAATAAAAAGGGGATGGGCATTTTGTTATAAATATATTTAAATAATAAGTGATATTATTACATTCGTCCTTAAATCTTACCAAGCTTTTATACACAATCACTAGGATTTTCGTGCCAAAACAATCCAAGATTTTATTTGTTAAGAAATTATTTTTATAACTTAATAAGATGTGGGATATTGTTTTCTTACATATGTAAGTATCTGTTAAATATATGATGACAATAAAAATAATATATAATAACATATAAAATAATTTAAATATATATAATATAGTTAGAAGGGAAACATAAGTTGGACCTGGCATTCCTATTCTTATATAGAAAAATAGAACAGACCTCTGCGTTTTCTTCAAAAAAAATACATAAATTGGTCTGCCAAAAATAAAACCTCGGATGGGAGGTCCATAGGCCGGTCGATACATGAGGGCCCTAAGAAAATACAAACAGGCCTATGGACCTCCCATCCGAGGTTGTGGGCTGCGCATGTTAAAAATGAAAGCCTAGACGGGGCAGCCCAAAACCACGTCCAGCACTTGCCAAAACTTCGTCCCTCGTTTTCTCTGTGTTTCGCACACTCGACATTGTGTGGGCATTTTTATTGTGCATCATATGAAGATGTGCTATGCATGAATGTTGATCAGCATGATGTTAACTGGCTGGTAGTTCCATTTTCGACCATGAATAAAACTTCCAACATGATGTTAACCCTGTTTGAAAAGGTTGTGTTAATATAAATGCTCTGCCTCTGAAAGTTGCAATTTCTTATCTGAAACTGAACTTGCAGTTTCTTATCTGAAACTGAAACTTGCAGTTTCTTCTCTGAGAATCACATTGTCTACACTTTTATACTTCTATGGAATTACATTTTTAAGTGCTAAAAATATATCTCTAGAATTCATAAAATACTTCATATGCTCAATACTGCAAATCTGAAATTCAAAAGACATTCATATCTGAAAGTACTCTCAAAATACACAACACAAAACACAATTCACAACCTGCAAATACTGACAACCCTAAGCTCCTCCTGACAATTCACAACATTCCCAACTATTGGGCTGGGGGGCAGCCCCCTCCTATTCCTCGGCGGCAGACATCCGCCCTGTGAGACCATGTGAACGGAGAGGGAGATGATGGCGGGGAAGCGTCGTCGGGCCAACTGCTTTTCTCCTCTTGCAGTTGGGTTCGGTCGATGAAGACTCCACCGGCTCGCTCTGGCAGGACACCCTCACAAACGGCACCCTGTAGATGCTCGATCCTTCAATCTCTGGTGGATGCTCCATCTGGGATCGATACTCCCACCACCGCTCCCTCATGGTCGGATTCGGTGAATCTGTTTGCTCCATGGCACAGAGGAGCAGCTCTATGTACTCTGGCGCAACTCCCTCCGGGAGTATCGCCGCCTTTTCGCTCAGTTGCAAATATTTGGCCATGGATGTCGCCGTCGCCACTAGTTGGTCCTTGTTGTCAAACCAAGACTATATCTCCAACATCCTAGCTAGCTTCACAGGGTCGCCATCTGTGATCCTCACGTATCGGTTGTACTCCTCCATCGATCTACTTCTCCACAGCACCTTCACTCACCGGCGGTGGTTTTTGAATGGAAGAGGAGAGGAGAAGCGCTGGTTTTGGATTAGAACGGGAGAGGAGCGACGCTGGTTTTGGACTAGAACAGGAGAGGAGGGGCAGTGATTTTGACATGGAAGAGTAGAGGAGCGGCGTTGCATTTAGATTGGAACAGGAGAGGAGCGGCGGTGGTTTAAGAGGAGAAGAGCGGAAGAGCGGCGCTGGTCTTGGAAGTATTTTTTTGTTATTTTGTGTATTTTGGGTCAAAGTTTGACCACGTACTGTATTTGACAAGCAAAATGTGAATGCATGTCACAAAAAATTGTATCGTTTGGTTCGTATCTGAATGTAATTATATTATTTTTGCAACGTATAACATATATTTTATGTGCGAAAATCATGGTCAATTATGACCCAGAATAAAAGGGAGACTAGTTAATGTGGGGTTGCTTTCTTAATTGAAGGGTAAATTGATTTTGATTTTGATCCAGTCATAGCGTGCCGGCCCTCTCGTCCAATCCTAAATCGTTGCCGCACGCTCCTCTCCCTCTTCCCTCTCCCTCTTCTCCATTGCAAAACCACCTCCTCTCCTCTCCATCATCTCCATTCCAAAACCACCGTCTCGCCTCTCCCTCTTCTCCATTGCAAAACCACCTCCTCTCCTCTCCATCATCTCCATTCCAAAACCACCATCTCGCCTCCTCTTCTGATCTTCTCCATTGCAAAACCACCCTCTCCTCTCCATCATCTCCATTCCAAAACCACCCCTCGCCTCTCCCTCTTCTCTATTGCAAGACCATCGTCTCTCCTCCCATCTTCCAAAGCTAGCACCGGACCACTCAGAAGGACATCTATGGAGAGGATGCAGCAGCGAATCAGGCAGATCGCCGGCGGCGACCAGGCAAAGTTAGCCAGGTTGAAGGAGATCCTTAGTTGGTTTGACAATGAGTGGGAGATTTCAAGGACGGTGTGGGCCATGTGGCAATGTATGCGAAAGAGCGAGACGGCGACGATGTACATGTACTCCTCGGCGGCAGTCACGCCGCAGTCCTCCGAGTTCATCGAGTATCTCCTCTGGGCGATGGAGAAGACAGATTCACCCGAGGCGACAGTCAGGCAGAGGTGTTGGGCGTACAGGTCAAAGGTCGAGCACCCAGAGGATAACGAATCGATCGAGTATGGTGTGCCGTTCGTGAGGGTGTAGATCCAGCCAGAGCCACGGGAGTATTCATTCTCCCACCGCAAGAGGAGGCCGGATGGAGCGATGTCGCTTCCCCATCGTTCTCCACGGTTCTCTCGACGCTCGCCTTGTTTCAACGGTGGCGGTAGGGTTTAAGGTAAGCTTTGCACTAACCTAATCTTCCACCTACTCATGCTTACAATCAGTGTGACAGCTAATGAAAATCATGCTTACAATCAGTCTCCGAGTACTAGGCCAATCACCCTAAAATAGCTCTGGACCTTTGGGTCAAAGTTGTGACACAGTGTATAAATAAAGAAAAATAGATTGGTGCTTCTTTCAGAAAAGAGTACTCCCTAGAAAACTGCCAATATAAGCTACTAGTATTTGGTTAGATGATTTGCTGCCGAGAAAAATCCGTCCACAGAGAGCGCCACACATCCCACTGGTGGTGGTGGATGCCAGTGCGTGCATGCAGCATGGTTGGTGTCGGTAATTGTTTACTTGGCACACCTTGGACTCTACATATATGCCAGTTCCATATGTACATTTGTGCAGTTCCACCAAAATGCAGATGAATAACCTTGTTTGCACAGATAATGAAAAAGCGTGATTACATTATAGTGGCACTAGTTGATGAAACACACAAAATAAATAGAAGAAAATATCACGATAGTATCATAGTATGCCATGCTGCGAGGGCGAGATGGCCATGCTGCGAGGGCGAGATGGGCCCTGCGACGCCTCATACGGTACGCCTCATACTGGAGATCGTCCCAAGTCTCCCAGATACACCTTCTGCCAGTGATGAACATCAGTGTATAGCGGTAGTACAAGGAGGTGCCTTGAGACATTCAAATCTCTATTTTTGTACATATCAACGAAAATTAAGCACCCCAGTTTGCAGAGACGCTTAAACATTAACAATGGGACTAGTTGATGAAACATACATTAACAAAGAGAAGCACTTTCTTTATCTACATTGGAAATGAAATGATAGAGATGACACTCGCTCTATTTTAACTGTATTATTACCTCATTTTATCAGTGACACTAGGGTCGAGCAGGTGGCAAACGAGGTGTACCGTGCGTCGCAAGGATGGAGGCCGGGAATGCTTAGACTGGGATGCTGAAGCTGGCTCTTTCAGTAACCAACATGGATGATTCAATTCATGGGACCTTTTGGTGCAGTTCACCTAAAATGAAGCAATGTCCCATGAGATAGCAGCTTCTTCAAATTTTTTTAAGAAAAGGGCTCCAGCCCCGGTTCCATTTCCATTAGAAAACGAAACCCACAGAGCTTCTTCTTCATTAGTTGCAATAAAATTGAGCAACATCAAGGTTGGTTGTGAAGCTCCTAGAATGCTCAACTATCATTTGGATATCATTTGCGCAGTTCAACTAAGATCGAGCGTGAAATGTATATCTCTGTTTGCACAAAAAAGGTGGAAAGGAGGGTGACTAACAAGTGATGAAACATGCATCAAATGAAAAGAAACATGTTCCTTATCTAAATGGCAATCCTACAAGGACAGTAGCAATTTCTAAAGCACTGGCATTGCTAGATATTAGTGTGGGCATTAGGATTAACTATGACAACCATTAAATACGACATTACTTTAGGCACGGGAGAGTAGGCGGACCAGGACAGTTGCATTTCTAACAAAAAGAACCAACTTATCTTAATGGGAAATTTTAGTAGGACATGTAAAGAAGTGCCATTGATTCATATTACTAGAGGCATTACATTGAAAACAACATTGGTTTAACGTGTACTTACTTTTAACAGTGCGAGTGCTACATTTTACCAGTGGCATTACATAACAGTGGCCCGGGGCAACAAACATCAGAACAGGATATCTGGGTTGGTCCCATTTTTGTTTGGTATAGCCACCTTATACTGTGTGAGGCTAGCAAATCTAGTGTTGGACTTACTCTGTTTACTTGCACTACAAAAAAAAGACACATCCGTGACATTTTGGGCCGAACAAAAAAAAATTCTGTCATACATATGACCCTTCTATGACAATAATTGTGACAGAACCCGGTATCATCATAGATATGGTGGGCTCTTGCTTCTATGACAAAAAATCATGATAGAAAATGGGCTTTTTGTCCTGGGCGGGCCGGAGACGCAGCCGCATGACATTCTTTGGTCCATCCATGACGGAAAAAACCATGGTAGAAGCGAGGGGGAGGAAAATTTCGGGGAGTTCCCGGGTACGGTGGGATGTCGGGGGCCGAGCGATGCGCGTTTCTCTCGTACACGTACGCGCGTGTGTGCGAGGCATTGGCTCTTACTGAACCTGAGCGAGGCGTTGGGCTCTAACTAAACCTGAGCGATTGCACTGCAGGCTACGCGTTACTGAACCCGAGCGATCGATCGATGGCTGTTAACTGAACCCGATCGAGCGATTCCTTCGCTACTGCTACTAACTGAAGCCGATCGATTGGATGAACAGTGAGCGTTGCGAGGGGGGTTTGGATGAATAGTGAGTGGTGGCGTTGCCTCTGGATGAACAAGACCCCGTGGTGTGGAGGGCTGGATGAACAGTAGACGGTGGAGGGGTGGTTGAACAGGACCCCGTGGTGTGGAGGGCTGGATGAACAATAGACAGTGGAGGGGTGGTTGAACAGTAGCCGGTGGAGTAGCGCGCCGTGGAGGCTGGATGAACAGGAGCCTGTGGAGGCTGGAGGAGGTCGACGGTAGCCCATGGAGGCTGGAGGAGGTCGATGGTGGAGATGAACAGTATCCCGTGGAGTCCCGTTTTGCGGTACGGCACACCCCTCCCGATCAACAGGACCCCCATTTCGACCGTAGCGCTCCAACACAAGTCCGTTTCCTCCATTTTGCGGTACGCCACACCCCTCCCGATCAACAGGACCCCCATTTCGACCGTAGGAGGTCTGTTTCCTCCGTTTTGCGATACTCCAGACCCCTCCCGATGAACAGGATCCCGTTTCAAACGTGGCCGGTCGAACACAAGGCCGTTTCCTCCGTTTTGCGGTATGTCAGGCCTCGTTTCCATCGCCTGTTCCGTCCAAGCCCTCTCGATGAACACGACCACGCATTCCGTTCCGACCCAGCCGGTTGGCTCCTACGCGTTCTATTGCGTCCCAATGAACACGACGCATTCCGTTGCCTCCCCATGAACACAACGCATTCCGTTGCCTCCCCATGAACATGACGCATTCCGTTGCCTCCCTATGAACACGACCACGACGCTATTTCTCCGTTCCGACCCAACCATGTACACGAGCCCTGGCCGTACGTATGCGCGAGTAGGCGTTCGAGACCCTGCCCGTATGTACGTACATGGCCGTATTTTCTTTCTTGCACCCTGGCCGCTGTACGTACGTGTACATGCTACGTGCGCGCCTATACTACGACACGTACGCGCCTCTACTATGACATGTGCGCGCCTCTACGTCGACCAATATATATATGTACGTACACGTTCGCGACCAGAATGACAATGCTACGTATGCTTCGACCAGGTGGGTCCCGAGTGTCAGGCACTTCCTTGCCTGCGAAGATGTAGCTGGTGGGTCCCAGCAGTCAGGGGGGCGAATCGTTTTTTTGTTTTTTTGCCCGAACGCACTTCCTTGCGTGCGAAGGTGTAGCTGTTGGGTCCCAGCAGTTAGGGGGGAATCGTTTTTTTTGCCTGGACGCACTTCCTTGTGTGCGAAGATGTAGCTGGTGGGTCCCAGCAGTCAGGGGGGCCCACAAGTCAGCCTCCCACCAAGGTTGACAAAGGCCTCTGTCCCAGTCAACTTAGTAGGCCCACAAGTCAGCCTCCCACCAAGGTGGGTCCCAGCTAGCAGGGGGTATTCATTTTTTGTGCGTAATAAGGAGGCACTTCCGGTGGGTCCGAGCTGACAGCGGGGGGACATTTTTTCACGAAATACGATGGCCCATCCTGTGGGTCCCAGCAGTCAGGGTGAAACGTTTTTTTCACGAAATACTGGTGGCCCGTCCGGTGGGTCCCTGCTGTCAGGTGGAGAAATAATTATTTTCCGCGTAATAAGAAGGCACTTCCATGCGGCTGCCGTGGACCCAGCTGTCAGCCTCTCCATGTACAGTACTCTTCCGATGGAAGTCGGTCGTTGACCACATTGACCACGCCGCGCCGAGAGCACCACGACGGTGGACGACGGCGAGGCCTAGGAAGGGGACGACGCGGAGCCAGGGAAGACATGGTAGTGGAAGCCCGCGCAGAGAGGAGTACGAGGGTTCACCGGTTCGGCTGCGGTGTGAGGCTGCCGTCACCGCAGAATAACAGGGGGTGTGGGTGAGTAGAGGGATGCCCTGGCCAGCGGTGGGAGTAGTAGGGGGCGCTGAGGCCTGCGCGGTAGCACAGCCGGCCACGGGAGGTGGGAGTAGGCGGTCCCACCGGCGCTGCTTTGGTGGCTGGAGCAAGAAGATCAGAGATTGAAGAAACATGACGGCCGTTGGATTGACATCCAACGGTTACGTTTGCTAGAGTCGTTTGTTGACGTATATAATAACTAAAAAAATCTTACATACGCGTCAACTAAACAGGCCCACAGACCACTCCCTTTTTTTAATAATTTATATATAGCTCATGGCAACTTTTTATGCAATTTATTGCAATCGTTTTTTGGTTGGCCAGGACCAATTTCGCATATTTATGTGGGTTCCAAACTATTTTTAATACCGAAATGTCAAGCCAGATTTAAAGTACTTTGAAGATATACTTAAATTAGGTTAATGCCCAGTGAAATAGGAATCTTAAAATGTGAAATAATTCAGAAATTATAAAGTAATTGCCAATTTGTCATCTGTTTTTATATTTACAACCCATTTCGTATTACTTTCAAGATTTGCAGGCGTCTTGAAAGAGTTGCAGCACATCAGGGCGTAGAAAAATAAGTAGGCCTGGATTGGGTATTCTTCAGAAAAAATAAACTGGGCTCATTTTCACAAAGAAAAAATAGCTGGGCTGGTCACATGGTGAACATAAAATATAAGCCTGGGCTAGATGGGCCACAGCCCAGTTTAAACCCTGCTCCGTCTCAACAATACCAAACAAAAATAATAATGCTCGAGTAGCTACGTCCCAGGTGTCAGCCGACCTTGTGTTGTTCTCTTGTCTATTGACTATATACGCTCACAATGTCATGGGTCCCATATGTTAGGAAAACACTAGGAGGAAGCATTTTATTTTTCCATACGCTGACGTGGTGCGCCCCTACTGTCATCCTCTCCACGTACTTCTGCCGATTCCTGTTGTTTGTTGACCATGTTGACAACGCGAGAGGGCGGCGCCGCGGCGAGCGCACCAAAGCGCGCGGAGGACGTCGGTGTTAATGATTTAGGAGATGGTGGGACGGCGATGTGTGCGCTGAGGCGCAGCCAGCCGTGGGAGGCAGAAGCAGGCGGCCCGACCGGCGCTGGTTTGGTTTTGGCTGCTGGAGGAAGACAGGACTAAAGAAACATGACAGACTGTAAAAGTAGCAGGAGTACTTAACAACCTTAACTGAAACCAGCAGGGGCAATTAACAACCAAAGCTGGAAGCAGTATGAGTACTTATACAGGTTCAACCATACAAAGCACGCCTCGAACAGTGCTACTTTGCCTACAGTTAACCAAGGGTGAGGCCGCCAAGCCCCAGGACAAGGCCCAGGCGCCACCCCGCGCATCCACAACCTTCTGAAAGCGGCTTCATCTCGCAACCTGGTCAACAAACAGGATATTCGCTTTAGAGCCATGGAAAAGCATGAACATAATCTTCTGTCCTATTCTCCAAGATGGACGGGCCTTCATTATTTGAGACCACCCATGAATAAGTATCTTTTCACCTCCAAGGGGAATTGAGTAGGTCGACATAAACATCATGTTGTGACCAAGCGCAAGTCTGACCCGACCATGGTCAGGCATCTGTATAGGAACAATAGAACTCGGCAGTTCCTGTTTCAAGAAGATCACAACTGTAAAACTGTGTATAAGCAATAGTTTATGAACAACATATATAACAGAAAACAGCTCGTACCATAATTTTCTTGACACAGTTGGACCTGTTCAACGAGTGCAGCAGTGGCACACATATCCCACGTGGCCTTCCACCATTGAAACACACCACAAGGACCTCAAGACGATCAATAAAGTGTAGGAACTTGTGGATGTCGATCCAGTCAACTTCAGTGCCATTAGTAACAGCTGAGTTATTACAGAGTAACAAACGAGCAGACTGCTTAACTCTGAAAAAACCTACACGTGCCACCAATTATAAGAAAATATTAGTTAGAAGTAGCATCTTCGTGAGAGATTCGTTGCTACTTCTAAAGTTAAATTGTGATTAGTTAAACAGAATAGGTGGATTAAGAAGTAATTGAGGCAACAAGCAAGAACCAGATACAAAACTAACATGGATGAACAATTGGAATGACGTCGGGGTGGAAGATCGCAGTGAAGATGAGACCAGGTTCTGCTATTTCCATCAACATTCATGCGCCAACTTTCAGTCTGTAACACTTGAGAAAGTTTATCCAAGTTTGGCCATAAAAAAGCAGCGATCTTCTTGGTTCATGAACCCAACAGAACTTATATCCATGGCTTGTCTTGACTGTGACCATTAAACTAGTGTATTCAGATATGGCAAGGCCGAGCATCTTGAGTACATGTGTTCTAGCAGAGCAAATAATACACTACAGGAAAAATAATATGAGAACACAACATGTTCAAAAAAACCCCACCCTCCCGGATAGAAAAGAGGATTCTAGGAACATACTGTGCGCGTTCCAAAATGTTGTGTTAGTACGAGAAGGAACAAGTGTGGCGTCTCGCCGAGGGCGCAGAAACCTGTAGGGTACTCGCACTTTGGGCACTGCAAATGAAACACACTAGATTCAGTAGGAAGAAAAATGCATGAACGGCGGCGGCTGCCATCCTAGCATTACCTGCGACCAAGGGACTTGGATTTATCGGGGATGGATGAAGAATTCGTACCTGGTTCTCCATGAGAAAACCCTATGCAATTGCCGAGAGGGGGTTTTCTCTGAACAAGCAGATGAGGGAGAAGGGGATTCAGGCCCAGTGAAATATTGTCGCTCTAATTTGTGCATATGGCACGTGGACCCCGTTGCCGGTTGCCCCACATATCAGTGAAAGGAAGTAGAAAGACAGGAGTAACTAGTTACACATAAATATATATTTTGACAGAGAGATACTCCCTCTGTAAAGAAATATACAAATCTTTTATATCACAGACTCGCCTTGCCGAGAAATATACTCCCTCTGCAACGCACGGGCATTATGGGGGTTCAGCTGAGAATATAATACTCAGATAGGCTCACGGTTCTGGATTTTGGGCCGCAGGCCGACCCTGCATGTTTGGGGGCCCATGTGTTCTACCTCAGCGCTTTTCATATTGCAAGCGATTGGTACGGCGCTGGTTTTAGATGATGTTGCAAGGCGAATACACAAAATTGAATAAAGCACGGCAGCTGTTGGAATGAAATCGAACGATAGTTCCTAACCGGCAATCAGAGTTGCAATTCTATCAACGATATACCATGTGATAAATAATATTGTCGTACTACTTATACACACAGGACACTTGTTTCACCATGCCAGATTATTACATCAAAATCTCTCGGAGGATAGATCAGTTCGGTAGTTGCGTGCTGCTACTGAAGAATTTCAAAGTTGATTTGGACCAGCTCTCCTTGCCGAGAAAGTTCGATTTTGACATCATCCCCTACCGCAAGATATGATTTATATTTGAACCTTGACCATCCTTTAGCATCAATCATCATGTGACGATCCTTTGTACGTACGGTATATTGAGTAGGTTCATTCACACCAAGGCTGCGCATGGTAAGAGAAACTTGGCCGCGGTAGCCCGGATTGTTGAACAACTCCCTCGTTGCTCTAGGAATTCTCTGTTTGCAAACAAGAAGACATACCCAAACAGTTAGATCAACACAGTGAATCATGTGAAACAACATTGAAAGAAAAAAGAATGAAGCGCTTGGGCGGCCAATGCTTACCAAGAAGGTGGACATGTCGGTTTTTGTAAGTACTTTGGTATATGAAGTGCGAACTGCAGCCCAGTCTATTGCCGGTGCAACTGCACGGGCCGGAGCAGATGCAAGTGCAAGTGTTGGTGCAGGTGCTGAAGCCGCTGCTGTTGCCGGAGATGGTGCTCCTTGTAGAGCTGGTGCCGATGTCGGAGCAGGTGCCGGTGTCGATGCCCGATCCTCCGGTAGATCAGACTGATCCGCTGACGCGGTCGGTGCCCAATCCTCAGCTAGATCAGACTGAGCTGCTGCCGCTGTCAGTGCTAGAGCAATTGCCGGTGCTCGATCTGTGCGAGACAGCGGCGATTGTGTCTGGTCTGCTATGATCAACTTTCTAACTTGACTAGGATCCGTGACCGTGATCCAGTTTTTTTCTTCATTTCTTTTAAACGCGAGAAGGACTAATTGTGGCATTTTTGTTAAACCAAACTGCAGTTCATCATAGGGATTCAGCTTGTACTTAGACAACAGACTGATCCAATTTTTTCTAGTAATATAAGTGATGGACAGTGCCTTCGTTACTGACATGATATAAGAAGTGAAACCTATAAAAATAGCCATCGTAGAGCAAACCAAATGGTTTATTCTATGATGAATGTGACATGGCAAAACCTCCATCGTAAAATTGCAAGAAAAGAAAGAGAACATGACATTAAATCAATAAGATTTAGACAGTAAATCAATAAGATTTACTTGATGTGACACGAGTGAATCCTTACCAGGAAATCACTATGTTGAAGTACTAAACAGAAGATTGATCGTCCAACTAGGCGCGGCATGCAGGGGCCCCGCCTACTCCCACAAGCAGGATAGTCCAAAGGTCGTGACAAATTGTATGGACCGAACATCCATGGGACTGGAAATCCTGGTGGGTGTGATAAACCCTGCAATGCATACAGATATTGGAGTGTAACCATAATTGATAAACCGTCCTCACAAATAATATGATCTGGATACTTCAAAATATACAGACTGAATTGAGTGGACAAACATTAACATAGACCATTCTCAGGACTGACCACACACCAAAAGCGGCAGTACTAATAAACAATACATGGTTCACAAACACAAATCAAGTACTGAACAATAGTACTTACTACAGACAAGCAAAGTTGCACTAAGTAAACTCTGCAGACTATTTCTTGCACCGACCTACGGGATGAACCCCGCATAACTGACTAGGCCATGGACTTCGTGTGAGATGTCTACATGCACCATCACCATCTTGTCAACCTTGGAGAAGCTAACAGAGTGGTCTTTCCACTCATAAACATGATGATGAAGACAGGCCGCATCAGATTTGTTGGGAAGCTTTACAAGAACCACGACCTTCGTAATCGAAGGCACAGCCAGGAAATTGTTGTCGTCAAGTACAGCCTCGAGAACACGCCTGACAACAATTCTATAGGAAAACACTAGTTCAGGACACGTGGCGACAAGGACACAACAGCTGGATAGTTCAGCAGTAGAACTCATCATCAGGTCTTCCAGTTCACACGACATGACTTTGAGAACTTCATCTCCACCGCGGACCTGGTTCTAATTCAAACAGAAACCATATTTTATTACTACCTCCGTTCAGAAATATAAGATGATTTTCGATATTATACTCCATATATGACTACATATACGCATAGAAATGAGTGAACAAAGACACTAGAACATGTCTTCAAAGGCATGAGAGCAGAGGGATTACATGCAATATCCACAACACAAGTTACTGAGGCAAATATACCCTCTTAAGAGGTAGCATTGATGTTCATAAAGTACTCCCTCCGTCCCAAAATTCTTGTCTTAGATTTGTATAGATATGGATGTATCAAGTCACATTTTAGTATTAGATACATCTGTATCTAGACAAATCTAAGACAAGAAATTTGGGACAGAGGGAGTAGTTGAAAGTAATCTATAAGAAATCAGTGTCAACCTCTCGCATGTTTTGGTCAAAAGAGGAATTTAGAACCGTCATTTGGCACACTAAAATCACATGGAAGATCACCCAGAAAGTTGTACTACCAGTACTAGTATTGCGTGTTAGATGAAAAAACACGATCAAGATTGAGAAAAAGATCATCAACAAGAGACATTACCTGGACTTGCTTAATGAGGGATCCCAAAGATGGGGGCTTGGACAGGGCGATGGCTCTGAGCTTGTCTGCGGTAGTCTCGGCGGGGTGCTTGCGCTTCTTCGTACTATGAACCTCGACGGTTTTGGCCAGAGCAATAGACATCACGTCGGCCGGTGCTCCGGCATCCATCCAAGAGAGGAAGCTGAGAGAGAAGCGAGTGGGGGTTTTCTTCAAGAGAGGAAGCTGAGAGAGAAGAGTGAAATGATGGTTGCTTCGTCCGTCCAACTTACTGCTAGAAAGGAGGGGGTTTTGTGATTTGACGGCTCATTGGGCATTACTGTGGCGGTTCGATCGGGGTAGTCTACCGTCACTCTACTACAGAGTAATTTAGTGCATGGCTGGTGGACCCAGGTGCTGGCTGTCCCACACGTCGGCGAAAGTGAGTAATTTAGTGCATGGCTGGAGGAGGATCCGCACGGTAGAGCGTGTCCACTGTTTTTCTGAAGAAGAAAAATGATTACAGCAAGCGTTTCCACTCTTACGACGGAGGAGTGCGAAACACGGCAGCCACATGAACATACACAGTGCTCCTACTACTAGGCATGTGCAGTGGTTCATACGTCAGTACTACACAATCTTATTGCTAGTGTAGTAAGATATGACGATAACAAATGATGTTGTGCGTATGTCAAATACTCCTATATGTAACATAGTACCGCTTTTTCGACTGTGCGGTCGAGAATGAACGGTGAGATCAATGTTAACAGAACTAGGTCCATAGTGCACGGAGAGTACGGTGCTACAGTACTCCACGAAACATGAACCATATGAAGCACGAATAGTGTTAGGGAGGGTGTATGAAGGGTGCACGGGATGGGAGCAAAAGTTCCCTTCTCGACCCACTTTTGGGTGTTTGGCAGAGTGCATGAAGGGTGCATGAGTCCACACTAGTAGGTTGACAAAAATACACAAAGAGGAAGCAAATATATTGAGATGAGAATGCAACCAAACACACCCACACGCTTTGTGCTATAGTGACTAATCTGCACCGTCTGAGTTTGATCCAACGGTCATGTTGCACCGAGACATGGACATGCCCATGCAGAGGGCGCCTAAACACCACTGAAGTCCCTCTGCTTCTCGAGGCGTGCGACATTCGTGATGCAGGGTGCAACCGCCCGCAGAGCCCGCTCCCGGTCGACGGGAGCCAGTGTTAGGTGCCTCACCTCAGACTCCATGATCTGCTGCACCACCATGGCACCAGTTAGAAGCAATGGGGAGAGGAAGCAAAGGGGGCAAAACGGCTGAAAGGCAATGCAATCTACGGGAAGGCGGAGGGAGCGGGGAATCTTTTTGTTTTCATCACGGTAAAACACCAGTCGACGACTTCTCACATCAGGGAGCAGTGGGTTTTTACAGGCAGAGTCATCATGACTAATTGCTGTCGCGCCTGCTCCCGTCAATCAAAAAATTAAAAATCCTGTTGCGCCTGCTCCCGTCAATCAAAAAATTAAAAATCCTGCCGCACCCAAACACCGGAGCAACGCCTCGGTGGATATTTAAATTTACCTGCCGGCAAGTAGATAAAAAAAGGGGTGAAAAAACAAATGTGGCGGCGGCCTAGGTAATCGGTCGAACTAGCCCAACTAGCTAGCCACCGTGCTTCACTGATGTACTCGGCGGGAAAGGTGGTCTTTCGCGATTTGATGACTCATTTACTTGCTTTGGCGCTACGACCGAGGAGGACCTAGAAAACGCATGGTACGGCGTCCCACGTCAGGAAGAATATATGCGTGCACCACCCGGGAGGACCCTGAAACCGCGCGGTAGGGTGTGCCACATCTCGGCACGGAGGAAAAATGTGCGTGTAAAAATATACTATATCAGATGTAGTACCTATGGTTCGACCTCGGGACCCAGCCAGTCGGTCGAAAACACCCCACTAGCCACACAGCTTCATCATGCAAACGTGGCATGGAGGATAGATGTGGTTAGCTCCGTCTCGACCAGCCACAATGTCTCTTGTTCTAGGTGATTCTTCTATTTTCCAAGCTTTTTTTTGTTGTAATAACACCACGGCAAGCTGGCGCCGCTCTTCATGTGTGCCCGTGCAAAGGTTAGACGATGGAGAGAAGAGAGATTGAGATCACAGACCTAGGACCCACCAGTAAGTGAGACAACGGTCATGCACGTGTTGACGAGGCACTCCCTCTACTCTACTCAATGCAAGTACTGTATAAAATCAAGTTATGGGACAAAGCCAACAACCGTTCGTTTTTTTAGGCTATCGACTTACGCTTTGTAGTCCAGGTTGCCAATTCGAATATCGTCTTTCAGATTTGTTAGTTTTAGGTCCAAATTTGATTAATGAAAAGTGGGACCCCCGTGTGTTGTTCCGATATTTCAGTGTAGGATGGTTTTTTTGAACAAACACTTTGCGCGGTTAGACAAGTAACGACACGAGTTACACGTTTTTTGCAAGTTTACAAACAAAAACGACAGCGGCATAGAATATCACATCCACCCCGCAGCTTAGATGCTATGGTGATACGAGTTTTCACACCGTTGGAAGTGAGATCCAATGGCTTGGGAGTAGTCTTTATAATTATGCGCAATTTCCAAACTCTCCAAAGGTTTTTTTGCAAATAAAAACATTCAGGCCTCGTGTGTGCCACTGCATCTTCGATCCAACGGCTCCCCGGTGCTCATATTGGGTGCTCCCCGTAGCTTAATTACCCGCTACGGTGATATGAGCATCTAGGTCGTATGATCAGTGATCAGATGGCACATGCGTAGTACTTGTACTTTCTGTGCATTTCCCAAACTCTATCAACCGTATATTGCAAAAACATTCAAACCTCCTATTGTGGGCTGTTAGATCTCAGTGAACTCGTATCACCATAGAATCTACGGTGTGGGAGCACCTCATACTCTCCCGTGCGAGAAAACATAAGGTGCTATCGCAGCTTGGATGCTACGGTGATACGAGCTTGGAGGTCGTTTGATCTGAGATCCAATGGCATCTGAGCAGTCTTGTGCTTGGAAGTAGTGGCCGAACTCTTTTGGGGCTTTTCTGCAAAAAACCATTCGAACCACCGAGGAGGTGTTGGGTCACAAATCCAACGCCTCCAAAGAGCTTGTATCACCAAAGCATCTAAGGTGTGGTAGCACATGATATTCTTACATATGGGAGAATATGATGTCCTCCTTCATCTTAGATGCTACGGTAATACGAGCTTCGAGGTCGTTGGATATGGGATCAAAGGGCATCTAAGTAGTTTTTGTACAAATTTTGTGCAATTCTCAAACTCATCAAGGTTTCCTGCAAAAATATTAAGACACATCATGTGAGCTGCTATATCTCAGATCTACAAGCTCCAAGCAACTCGTATCGGCATATAGCATCTAAGGTATGGGGGCACATGATATTCTCCCGGGGAGGAGGGGTGGGGGTGCACAACCAATCGGTGGTTGGGAGGGTGGGGACAAATATAGTCTAAACAACCCTAAAAAGAGCTCCACAATTTTATCTAAGGTCAAGGGGTTGACCCCCGACAATTATAGCTCCGCCTAAACACAACATTTGCATGTACTGTAGTACTAGACTTAATATTCATGTTTCAGTTTCATGTTCATTTTAAATATTGAACTGAGGACCATGGATGTCTTACATTTTACTCCCTTCGTTCCTAAATATTAGTCTTTTTAGAGGCTTCAAATGGACTGGCACATACGGATGTATATAGACATATTTTAGAGTCTAGATTCACTCATTTTGCTTCGTATGTAGTCACTTGTTGAACTCTCTAAAAGACTAATATTTAGGAATAGAAGGAGTATTTTTGAATTCGTGTCATACATGCATGGTTTGAAAAATAGATGCATTATACTTATTGGATTGTTGTTGTGTTCGTGCGTGTGTGTCTCTCTGTGTGTGTGTGGTCATATGCTTGATACATACAAAGTTTTCTCACCTCCATATTGTTCATCTTTTAAATTTGAATTTGCATTGGAAAACTTACTAGGGAACCATGAAATGTGAAATCCACGTTGAGATCACTATATCACAAACTCACTCTAATTCAACAACTGGTCATAAATCAATTACCACGTTGAGATTAGTATTTGCAAGGAAAATACGGGTATTGTAATACACATAGATTCGTTCAGCAATTTAAAAGGTTCCTTTCGTATTCTCGAATGGTAGGACCCAACGGCGTACCAGCCAGACCTTGGCTCGTGTTGATCCTAAAAAAAACCGGGCTCGTGTCCTTCGGTGGCGTGCGTGGTACGCACATTAGGCAACCCCAACCAGTCGAGCCTCGGTGTTTCAAGTCGAAATATCTGGCGGCCAGAATTCCAGCCCTAGGAAATTCCACTCATGTCCCCAGTCCATAATGACTAGCAATGAACAACGGAGGGATGCTTTAGTAACTAGACAACGTTACCTACCGTGCCGAGCACGGTTCAATTCCCTCGGTCGCCGCTCGTCAAGGTCACCCGTCAACTGCATTGCCTAGTACTACTACTACTACACCAGGATGAGCACATAATTGAGCCCGTTTGTTCGTGCCTAGTACTTGAGTTAATATATCAGGCAATGCACTGGTACGGAGCGATTATCCTTTTACTCTGCATATATAACTTGTCTGAAGTCTAACTAAGCAAAATGTTTGACCAAATCCTTTCTTAAGAAATACAACAGGACAGATGTATGGCTTGAAAATTTATTGCATGATGCAGGTTATGATATTGTTTGAATCCTGCATCTTAAATTTCAGAAAATCCAACAGTGAGCATAAATTCTTGAAACTAAGCATGGTCACGTGATATGGCATAAATATTACTTCCTAAGTTTTTTCTTCAATTTGAGACAAGTTGCTTATGACAAGTTGCACAAATGAAGAGCCAAGGTATTTTGGAACAAAGACCTGTCATGTTAAGGCGAACGCTTTCACTATTGAAACCGTGGGCGTTTACGTGTCGCCACGAGTCCCCGCTTCTCATCGGCAGGTGTCGTCCGAGCAAGCGTGTGATTCGACGGGAGGCGTGCAAGCAGAAAGTTGCGCCGGCTGTCAGGGAGGCGTGCGAGCAGACCGCTGTGCAGGCTCACCGGGAGGCGAGCCCTTTGACCAGGCTCCGTCGCCCACCGTCGTCCCAACTGCTCCCACTTTTAATGTCGTCGGCGCCGCAGTTTAAAATCAACCCCGCACTACCCGGTATCGCTACAATCCTCTGTCTTCCTCTCCGATTCTCCTGTCGTCTACGTCCAACTAGCCTGACCTAAACATACGCCATGCCGCATCACGATGGTCTGCCCTTAGTGTTCCAGTTTCCTGACGAAGACACCCAGCCAGAGTCTCAAGAACATAAGGCGCTTTGGGACGAGCTTGAACTGGCCTTGCGGGAAGACGTCGCGCCTATCCCCGCTCCCGTTCCGGCTCCCGTCGCCCCGACTATGCCAGCGCCCATCCCCGTGGCATTGATGGGCTGGGAGCCGTACATTATCGCCGAGCTTGATCCAACGGGGTTCCACGAGGTCCCCACCGACTTTCACGTGCCCGTGCAACTGCCAGCGCATGTGCCTGCGTGTGCACTGACGCGCATGCCCGTGCTTGTGCCCGTGCACCTGCCAGCGCATGCGCATGCGCGTGCACTGACGTGCGCGCCCATGCCAGTGCCCGTGCACATGAATGTCTCTACCGCGCCGTTGAGAACGCATGTCCCCGCGCGGGTGCCAGTGCCCCCCTCAGCGGCATGGATGGCCGCCGCCGACCGCTTCCTTGCACCAACGCCAGTTGCCTCCTCCCGCAAGTTGACTCGATCCAAAGTCCAGAACATTTTGGCCTTCCTTGAAGCTAGGCCAACGTCCAGGAGGACGCCAACAACGGCGCAAGACGCCACCATCTCCGTCGGCCAGTGGCCCGACGACACACAGAGCACGGTAGAGGAGCCGCTTCCCACCGCGAGACGCCCCCGCCATCACCGCGTAATCTAAATTTTCCATGAAAAACGTTCGGATTGCCATGCTTAAAATCCGAATGTTTATCATTTCCGTTTATTTTATATCAATCGTCGTATAATTTAAAGTTGGAGTCAGACTGAATGAAATGTATGGTTTGATCGACTGAATGTTCTGCTAGAGCCGTATCAAATTAAATATAAAACGTCATCAAGCCACATGTATTCCTTGTCATCCAACGACCTAGACTGCTTCAATGTCGAGCGCTCAACACGTTTAGCGTGTAGTTAATTTCATGCTAAAAATAGTGCTAATCACATGACAACACGCAAATAATATCCTAGTAGTTAATATACGCATGCACTTAATATATTTCCAAATTAACGTGCATTGCACATACACACTGACTAGTGCTGCTAGTACGTGAAACTGGTGCCGTGACTTGTGAACGTGTCCAGATATGGTCAACGGCAACATCGCCCGTGAGTTCTTCCTGTTTGCCCGTGCGTCTAAATGCAGAAGGGGAGGAGAGAGAGCACACATGGAACCCACCAGTAAGTGAAGGCGAATAGTACTAAAAATAATATTACATGTTATCCATTAATTAGGCTGTGGTAATATAAAAACATTATGTGAACAAAGGGGGTACAACAAACATTGCTATTCTACGTATGTTGCCTATTGACGTGCAGCTTGAAGGCCCGGTCGCATGTTTGATCCTTGTCCTTTATTTTTTAATTTGTATATGGGTCCAAATTTGTTTCATGACATGTGGGCCCCTCGGTGTGTAGTTTGTAGCACTTTAATTTCTGGGTCGAAATTTGTTCCATTCCAAGTGGACTATCGGTGTGTAGTTTTGTAGCTTATTTATAATAATTAAAGAGAACAACATAGTTTTTTCAATAATATCATGGTGCGACGTTGAAGTCGAGAAAGGACGTGCGAGAGAGCGATGACCGAGCCAGAGGGAAATCAACTAGGGGAGTTGCGTGGGTTGCAACGGTGTTTGGAGTAGTTGTGGGCCGAATGCTACGAAAATATAATCTAAACCGACTGGAATAAATGCCTACACAAATTAATCCAAGGTTGGAGTGCCCCTCACAATGAAAATAGCTCCGGCTTTGCGAGGGATGGAGAGGTAGTAGCTTCAACGCGTGGAAGATATGGTGTGAGAAAGCGAGGTCAATCGAGAGACATATAGATAGAGAGACAAAGTGAGTGTGCTCCGACATTCATTGAACAAATATATATGCTCTGGAGAGATATTGTCCGATTGAGCTTTTTAGCAAGGGTGAGGGCTGTAAGATAGAGCTTGAGAGATGATCCAGTCACAGACGTGTAGATATATTTTGTGTGTGGGAGGAAGCAAGGTCAACCGATCACATAGGGTCATCATGCGATCGAAAGAGTGAGACAGGTTGGAGAGAGTGACCTAGATAGACGATGTGCATGAGAGAGTATACAATGTGAATAGGTCGAATTGGGCTCAAACATGGTGATATATCGTTTTTGTCCGAGAAAGAGCGAGGTCAATCGAGACATATGGAGAGAGAGAGAGAGATTGAGTGAGCATGGCCCACCATGAGGTCGAAAGAGTGGCGGCGGCTTGGATGGACTGACCTAGATAGACAATCTGCGTGAGAGAGTATAGAGTGTGTCGATCGAGGCCCGAACAGGGAGATATATCATTTGTGTGTGAAAGAAAACGAGGTTAAACGAGACTCAGATAAAGAGAGCGAGATTGAGCGAGTGTGGCCCGTCGTGCGGAAGAAAGAGTGAGACAGTCTTGAGGGAGTGACCTAGATATACAATGTGTGTGCATGCGCACGAGAGGTTGGGGGGCTAGATAGGCAATGCATGTATTTAACGCGAGAGGGTGAGAGGGACAGGGGGGAGAGAGAGAGCTCGGCATGGGGTGCAATGGCGGGTGTGTGAGGTAAATACATTTGGTAATAGAGTGGAAAAAGTGGTTGTGTAGTTGAGAGACTTAGAGATCGAAACATGGAGAGAAACAATGAACGTGTGTTGGAAACCGATAGCTTCCTAAGGTGGTTAGAAGAGGAAGATTGACCAATACAGGAAGTATGTAGTGTTTGTGTGTGTGGGGGGGGGGCTAAAAACAACATTTGAATGTACATAGTACGAGACTTAATATCGATGTTTCAATTCCGCGTACATTGTAAGATTTGAACTGAGGACTAGGCATACGGGTAATTATTTCGAATTCATGCCATACTAAGTTTCGAAAAGTTGACATTGACTCAGTTTGTTGTGCTATTTTGTAGGTCATATGTTTGAATCCATCCAAAAGTTTTCTCACTACCATGGTGTTCATCATATACATATGAATTTGTATTAAAAAAGTAGCATGGATACAATGAAATGCGAAATCCACGTTAGAATTGGAGATCGCTACATGACACACACTCTAATTCAAATAACTAACTGCGTGACACACACACTCTAATTCAAATAACTAATTATGTGACACACACTCTAATCCACGATAGCGTGGGTACTGTTTCGAATTTTTTTCAAATAACTCCTCAGTAATTAATTTATAGTACTCCCTTTGTTCACTTTTATAAGACCTTGAAGACATTTCAGACAATGTGCAAAACAGTTCATTTTAAGTTGTCTGAAATGACTTACAAAAGTGAACGGATGGAGTATCTCGTTTCGAATGACTAATTATTGCAAGGAAAACACGGGCATGGTAATACATACAGATTCGTTTGCAAATGAAAGAAGATTCGTTTGCATTCTCAAATGTAGGCGCACCAGGCAGACCAGGGTCGTGTCAGGGTGGACGCTGCTCCGGTGCCTTAAAGGCAATTGCCTTTGGGTCACTGACATGTGGGCCAGCCACCTGTTTGGCCCACATGTCATGGACACAAAGGCAGGTGCCTTAAGGCACCGAAGCATAGTCCTGTCGGTGTGGTCGCGTGTGTTGGACGGACGCGTAGTACCAAGCCACCCCGCCCCTCCCCCCAAAAAAGGACGACGACAATATAAGTTCGCGCTTCCACGTTTCGGATTGAAATATCTTGCAGTCCCAATTCCAGCCCTGCAAAATCTCTCTTCTCCACCGTCCCCTTCCGCACCCAGATTTTGCTCAAATCCCTAATTTGCCGCCAACCGTCGAATCGCCCCTCGTCTCGTCTCTTTCCCCACTATTCCCCACCTCTGTGCCGGACGACGACGACGAAGACAACGGTCGCGCTTCACCACCGCACCGGAGCTACCTCATCTACGCCCTCGTCCACCGCACTCTTAGCTTACACGCCTATGCAACTCTGACTTTAACTCTTATTTCTTCTGGAGATATCATCTGAAACAAGAAAATCCAATTTTTAGCGAAGCATGACGGTGCTACGGGATCTGGTACACATCCTGCACACCCGTATAACCTTGTAAGTATATGTCCTCCGGTACAACATCAAGGTCGATTCCTCTTATTTGATCAACCATTCGCCGTGTCAAAAATGCAGAGGGGGATGCAAGGAGCACAAGGCCTGCACATCCAAGCAAGTGGTAACATGGACTTGTACATGGAACATCCCAAGCGCAAGCAGAGCTATAGTGAGCCTGTACAACGAGCTAGCGTAAGTCCCTGCATTTTCATTTAATTCGTACTGGCATTCGTGTATGATTTGTGTGTAGTGGCTGATCCACGAATTCAAGTTACCAGGGGCGAACATTTAACTTAAAAAATACGAAGGCACTTGCACTCCGGAAATCAACATAACTTGAGAAATGTGAAGCTACATGCACTTTGAAAACCAGCTAATGATCCAAAGTAGTTCAGATTATAAACACTAAATGATGCAAGCACCAAAGAACACAAAATGCAACATGGTGTACAAGGACTACAAACATGGTCTGTACCTGCTTGAATTATTCGTTCTCTGGCTGAAAATATTGAAGTGTAATTGCACGTATAACCAGTGCGCAAACTGCATATCAATATATCTATCCTGCACAAGTATGCCAATAGTTTCAAACAATAGATTAGAAAAGTATTTATGCTATGTTTTCATGACGGGGTCTTTCTGGTATATGGCCTCGACGTTTCCTCAAGCTATGAAAATGCACTATAATTTGCTTGTCATCAATGCTTGCAAATCTCTGTCTCTCTCAACATAGTAGATCATCATTAGACACTAAATCCTTCAATGAGCCTGCAAAATGCTTGCATTAGATCCCTCATTAGACACTATATGTTCATCACCAGGAGCATGTAAAATGTTTGCATCAAATCCTTCATTAGCAATTTGTTCATTAGACACTTCTGACTCAAGAACAACATGAGCTTGTATGTTTGCACCGGAAACTTGATTAGATACATCAGATTCAGTCAGTTCAGTATTGATTGGGGGACTTATAAAATAAGTAGAAATTGGTTTCATTTTCTCATAGATTCCCTACATACAAGCAGTTTTACAACACCGTCAGGTTTAACTATTGGCCAGAAATTGAAGAGTTGAATTAGATATAATCAGGGATGTGATGTACCTGCTCGTTGCGCATGCTACTCTTACAAGCTGTGACTGACCGTTTGCGCAACCTCGATGCCATGCCTGTGCTGTCACCGCTGCCTCCCACGCAAGGCTACACCCAGGGTTGGATCTTCATCTTCTTATCCTTCCGTTCGCTTGAAGCCCGGTGACCGCCCTCCAATGAGGGCACAAGGAAGTGTTGTGTTGGTCTGTCCAGCGGCGACTAGGTTAGGAGCGAACCAGACTGGAGGCTGGAGCGAATGTAAGATTGAAAGTATGTCTAGAGGGGGGTGATTAGACTACTTGACCAAATAAAACCTTAACCTTTTCCCAATTTTAGTTCTAGGCAGATTTTAGCTATTTTGGGACAAGTCAAGCAATCATCACACAATTCAAGCAAGCATGCAAAGAGTATATTGGCAGCGGAAAGTAAAGCATGCAACTTGCAAGAATGTAAAGGGAAGGGTTTGGAGAATTCAAACGCTATTGGAGACACGGATGTTTTTCCCGTGGTTCGGATAGGTGG